>NW_017278389.1:4842-6729 GCF_001594065.2 Cyphomyrmex costatus
ATTACACATAAAACAATTTTTATGAAAAGTTTTTTATAGCACTGAAAAATTTTTTAGTCCAACTACACTATAAATATGAATTAACTACATACTGTTTTGATATTTGGTACATAAATCCAGTGGTTGTATAAAAAAAAAACTGTTAAAAAATAATCAAATTCAATGAAAATATGTCAAATAAACATATTAATTGGAGGCTTACCCGCAGTGCAAAAAAATTTTTTAGAGTTCTGCCAAATTTTTTCATTGTAAGTACACCGTATTGAAGTAATTTTCCGTTGGGTATGACTTTTTATACGGACAGAGTCATCGTAGAGAATTAAATGCCGATAAAATGCAAAATCCCCATGTTATTTGTATGGAAAAAAAGAAGTGCTCGGTGGCACGGCTTAATTTTAATTTATCGGACTATATTGAGTTTCTACATTAATTTTTGGTGCCAAAGAAGAGATCTAGGGGGCGAACAAACTGATTTTTGAAATTTGGGAAATAACGGACACCCTAATATATATATATAAGTTTTTGATCTCTCACTTAGAACACTATATTTGATTTAAGATTTTGAAGTGCATGTTAACTAGTTTTCAGTCACGTATATCTTCATGAGTATACGTTTACCAATTATTATTCTAATTAATAATTAATATCGTGAAGAAGGATTGTTCTGATAATCAATGTTTCGTAATAACATTATACCAAATTTTAGAGAACATAAATGTAGACATATGGAAAAATACCGTACGGATACTATTACCAAGAAAGAGAAATCATAATAAAAATCTTAATACTCAACATTAGAAAGAAGCATAAATGTTGTAAAAGAAGAATATTATTTTTTTTATGTACGTTCATTATAAAGTTAATTATACATAGTGTGTTCTACCTGTGATATGACTTCAGATTCGTTATTGTATGTTTCTTTCTATTGTTGTGTATTAACAACTTTATTATGGTTTCTCTCTTTCTTGATGATGGTATCCGAACGGTGCTCTTCCAGTATATTTACATCGATGTTCTCTAAAATATATTATTAAATAAATAACACCTTCATTATAAGATCATTGCTTGTTTGTATTTATATGTTAATGTTAAACTTAGACTTTTCATGTACATTAAAAAATGTTGCATTGTTATTCATAAAGATTGATAAAATTAATATCAGTAACAGTTAATACTCACGTTTTTGCAATACGTTTAAAAAATTTGACGGTAGTGTCACGACACTAATCCAGTGCAGCAATCTCCTATTCAATGTAGCAATAATAATATTATATAATGACCGCAAAAAATCTTTTTTCCCCCGTTTTTGTAGGCCCCTAATTTTTGGACTGAACTGTGTGCCATATGATATCCTACAAGGATATTATAAAGAAGCTTCAGGTTGAGGTAACAATTGTTATCATAGTTGAAGGGATATAATTGTCATCTCATTTTTAAACATTTTTCTCTATGATTTATGCCTGAACATAAGGTAAAAATTGATGACTCAGTTCCAAAATTGAGGACCCAAAAAAACAAGCGATTTTTGCCATCATTGTTTTTAAGAAACTGTATAATTTATTTAATTAAGAAAACATTTACGAACAAACGTATTGGAATACCTTTTATTAATAACTCGATGTTTTTAAACCAATCTTCAGCAATAAATCGGCAAGCAGTTGATGACCGTACATATTTGATGTGGAACTCGTCTATATTGATAAAAGCGCGCTTTTACTTCTGTAGTATGTGCGACGTAAACTATAGCATATTAGAGCGCTAACATCGTTACCAGGGCTGCGTTTGAAAACACCACTCGAGTACCCCCGTGTATCGTCTTAAGCACATGGCACATAGAAAAACGTAAGGCCGTAAACGTAATCAGTAAGCGAATTGACCAATCACAGT
>NW_017278390.1:0-742 GCF_001594065.2 Cyphomyrmex costatus
GCAGTCATACGTCCGCCTTTAAATAAATTGGGACTGACTGGCCCGGCCATAACAAAAACTGGTTACAGCGGTGGGATCCACGAAATCCCTGGTGGGATTTATTAAAACTTCCCGGAGAGATCCGCTAAAATACTTTACGTAGTGGGATATCTTGCTTCACGAGATATTGCGTAAATCGCATTTGCCTACTACCAACGAACAGGTATGATACAATAATAACTCTTAGTTTAAGAAAACTTATATTTTATTATAAATAATTACATGTATAGACCATAGGAATGTCTCGTACCAACACAGTAGCAAACAGAAATCGTTCTCCTATATCTCTTTCAAACTGTTGCATATCTTTAGCTTATGAAAATCTCCAAAGACAGCAAGTCTGTACCGACTGCTTCAGCAATTTTATTCCAATACACCGCCGACACTTCTTTACTCGCGTAATTCAACATTACTTCGGGCTCGGCGAAGCCCTTGATGATAGTAAATGTTATATTTGTCACTCGTTATTATCGGGAACAGATCCAGCAACACGCGGAGATTGTGATTGGTGCCTACACCAACACCTCGTACACATATTCGGAGAAAGACGACATCTCTGGAATCGAAATAACACAATCGTAGTACAACAGAACGAAATTCGCATGCCGATGAGTTCAACAGGTGTAACGCATATAATCGTATTCCTAAATTAAAACGATTACCTAACCACAAAATAGAAAACCCAATAAATTTCAACCTTTGA
>NW_017278391.1:0-360 GCF_001594065.2 Cyphomyrmex costatus
TAAGATATATGACAGCGGCGTATGCGACGGACGATGCGTCAGCGAAGCCGTGAAGCTCACAGTGACTTGTGTCGGAACCGAAGGCAGTCCATCGTGGCAAAGAGATATTACGCAGTTTAATTAGCTGCGTGTGATAATTGTTCCATTTTTGCATGAGAGGGGGTGGAATTGGATCATCCCACGAACACTTAGTAGCCCATAATTGTTGCATGATAATTTTAGCAGTAATTATGATCGGAGCAAGCCACCCGAGCGGGTCAAATAATTTTGCTATAGTAGACAGAATTTTCCGTTTAAAATCTGGGATCGACGTGGTAACTTCGACTGAAAATTGAAATGCATCGGTAGCAGGGAGCCACG
>NW_017278392.1:0-545 GCF_001594065.2 Cyphomyrmex costatus
AAAGAGTAAGAGGATACTTCCGATAGCGAAACGCGGCGGTATCCTGCCTGTTCTTCCGCTGCTTGTCGTCCTCGGGTCGTTGGTCAGTGGAGCGGCGGGTGTCGCCAAGGCTGTAAATGATAGCAGAGCAGCGGAGCGTCAGCTGGAAGAAATGCAACGTCATAATCGCGTCATGGAAGGTCACGGTGTTTATCTCGCTCCCTACAAGCGTGGACGAGGAGTAGTAAAGAGAAAAAAAAAAAACGTCGATGAGACGTTAAAAATACCAACGGGTGTAACTACCAACGTGCAACTGCTATAACTTGCAAAACGTATGTGCATTCCATATTTCAGAGGTATCTTTATGCGTACGACATTACCGGTGGAAGGAGTACGTCAAAACGAAAGCGGTATCGTGAATCTTGACAACGCTGAGGGACCCAGTACGCATTGGGTAGCGTACGCGAAAAGGGGGATCGTGTCATATACTTCGACAGTTTTGGTAATAGTCCAAGAGCTGGCGTCAAAAACATGCATGTGTTTTCCGAAGGCCAATATTTTCAAAA
>NW_017278393.1:0-281 GCF_001594065.2 Cyphomyrmex costatus
AACTCTCCATAGTAGACAACTCATTGGAAGCGCTCGGTGTGCCAAAGGAATACCGAATGCTGCTTAACTTGATAATTCGAATAATAATTGGATTGATTGTAATCTTGTTTATTAATTTGACAACGGGAATTTTTCGTGAATTTCTTCGTCCGAATATGATCATTTTGAGAATATTATTAAAAATATTTTGGATAATTTTGCCAACTAATACACAACATGTTATTACTTTAAGTGCTCTGACCTGTGGAACTGTTTTTGGGTTAGTATATATGTCAACAGTT
>NW_017278394.1:0-1049 GCF_001594065.2 Cyphomyrmex costatus
TTTGTGAGGCTTACACACTTGGCGCCTTTTTTTCCTTTTTTTTAAAAAGGTAATTTTGTTGATATAATAAACTTTAAATAAAAATTAATAAAAAAAAAAATTTAACAATTGTAACAAATGTTGATTACTTTAATAGATGCTTTCCATTTACACACAAATGAAATTGCGAGTCTGAAGTGAACTGAGTATAAAATACTCAGATTAATGAGGTCACTACGTGTTTACTTTGGTAAAATTAACAAATAACAACACACAAGTTCATAATCTCACTTTTAAAATGAGTCTACGAGACTCAGTAAAGCACACGGTCTCGATCTTGTGCAGTTAGGTAAAAACTCAATTAAATCTCACTTCTTAGAATGTAAAAGGAATGCGCATTCAACTGAATTATGACGTCACAAGTTAAATAGAGAATTATCTGAGAATCGGTGTAAATGGAAAGCAACTATTAATATGTTTAATCTTCTGCATCGGTTTTATTAGCTGCTTCGTCTTCTAATATATCGTCATTCTTTTCGGCTATATTGGCCATATCACCTTTAGTGGCATTGCGGATACGATCTTTACATCTAACGAGCCAGGATTTGATGAAGCTGATAACTTCTGCTTCAGTTGAATCAGCTGTATTTTTGCAAAATCATACAGCACCTATCATGACAAAATAATATAAAAAATAAAGTATATAGTACGAAAATATGTTTTTAAAATTAAGAGAAATATATAATTATTATTAGAAATTTTACAGGATATAATCACATTTTAAATAAAAGTTTTTTTACTAAAATAGTATACAAATGTAAAAAAGAACAGCAGATTACCCAAGATGACTGAAGCTATTGCTAGATTTTTGAAGGGTTTCTTTTATTTAGCCCCTTCCCAGGAATATAGCATTCCAACTTCATTTGTGAAGACTCTGTACATGATTCTTCTGGAAATAGATGGACTACATCTGGAATATCATTGGCAATTATCGTCGGCTCATCTTGAATTCTTTTATTTTTTAATAAAAGGGCTACACTTTCCATCACATCGTTCAATTTCAAGTGTAT
>NW_017278395.1:0-716 GCF_001594065.2 Cyphomyrmex costatus
TCGTCTACGAGCCAGATACGAAATCGGTACACCGGCGAGAAAATATCATGGCTATATGTTCAATATTCTCACCTAAGTATCACTCTATCCTTAGCGTTTACAAACAAGGATGACCTCGGGAAGCACTCAGTAGGAAGAATCTCAAAGCGCTATATGAGGCGAGCGATAACAGTCGATTTTGTATTATTATGCAAATTGGAATTTATTTATATATTAACGCCTCGCAATTTCTTCTCGTTGGTATCTCGATCCAGCTCGTTCGTACATTCCGTATAAGCGCATACGTTACTTATGTAAAGTATACTTACATTTTCTTGTAGCCCTCGTGACTATAGTCATCTGGTTTTTATTTGCTATTTCTCGAATACTGCTGCACCACTTCTTCCTTAATAATAGCTCCCGCCTCCAAGCAATGAAATAAGAAGTTGATATGGCCAGATCACGTCTAAGTAAACCGTGCTGCTGCACCACTATTCACCACCGTGCATCACCGTAGAAATTGACCGCCATATTACACAGCTACACTGCAAAGCGCCGGCCCGAGCGGCGGGTCCCGAAGAGCCCGAACGCCAGCAGCGGCCTGCGTATTGTGCATCATGGCTCGTGCCAATCGACGATCGTGCCCAGGAGCCCCCCTCTCCCCCACCTTAAAGGATTGGATGGCTGGCAATGCTGGCACATATAGCCCGTATTCGGGGAACACACTATTATCGCTG
>NW_017278396.1:0-813 GCF_001594065.2 Cyphomyrmex costatus
TTATATGATTTTTCCTGCAGATAATTGTAGTAATCATTATTTCGTTTGTAGTTTGAAAATAAGAAAGGCATCAAATTTTTAAAAAATCGATAGAAATTTGTTGTAGATAGACTAAAACGGCACCACATTTATATATGAAATCGTTTGTAGTTGTTTGTAGTACCAACATTTTCGTTTGTAGTTGGAAAATAAGGAAGATACCAAATTTTAAAAAACCGATAGAAATTTTTTTTTTAATAGAACTGAAACGGCAACATAAACCCCGCCGATGAATTGGCGTTTGGGAAGAGTAGTAGCATTGCATCCTGGAAAGGATGGCCTGGTCAGAGTCGTAGATGTGAAGACTAGTACCGGCATATATCAAAGATCTATAAACAAACTCTGCATTTTGCCTGTCGAGTCATGAGTCTCTTTAAAGGCAAGGCCTTTAAGGCCGGCGGTATTGTTAAGTATTATGCGTTAATCGAACATGCATGCGTTCGTTTTCTTTAATTTTAATTATTCTTACTACTTTATCATATTATATCATTTATCATAAGGAAATTTAATTCATACGTTTTACCAGTGCGCAGTTTTCTTTACCGACGTTGTCAAACATGGCGTCATTGTAATACGAAGTATGCCACGACGGCGCTTACTACCTCTTCTTCTTCTTTCATCAAGCATTTATTATACAAGCGACCGTTGTACCACATACGACGACATTTTCTGTACGCAAGAGATATTCACAATAAATATAAATCATACAACACCAAAGGCATTATTTGAGCCCATTAACTTGGGGAATATATGTGTCGCACACAAGACACAACA
>NW_017278396.1:839-1179 GCF_001594065.2 Cyphomyrmex costatus
ATCGATTCGACGTCGATTCTATTGTCATTTCTCACTGGGATTGTAGTTGCATCGTTCAAAAATTATAAACTATTAACGATAAACAAATGACGCCACTTTGACAATTTTCGAGATTTCTAAATTCCATTTCGCGCAACTTAGAATCGTTTGTTATTATGTTTGTAATTCTCCGGTCATTTATAGTTGCACTGTTCGAAAGTTACAAAAGATTATGAATAAACAAGCGCAACTTTGCCAGTTTTTGAGACATCTAATTTCCGTTTTGCGTATCTTCCTCAGAATCGTTTGTAGTTATTTGAAGTGATTCTACCGGCTTTTTAAATTTGATATCCTTATTTCC
>NW_017278397.1:0-253 GCF_001594065.2 Cyphomyrmex costatus
TACGTGTTCGCCGTCGAGGATATGGGTGTCTAGGTGTTCGCATTCGAGGAACTTAGTGTCTAGATGTTTGCCTTTGAGGAAGTGGGTGCCTACGTGTTCTACGTCGAGGAAGTAAGTGTCTAGGTGTTCGCCTTCGAGGAAGTGAGTGTCTAGGTGTTCGCCTTCGAGAAACTAAGTGTCTAGGTGTTCATCTTCGAGGAATTGGGTGTCTACGTGTTCGTTGTCAAGGATATGGGTATCTAGGTGTTCGCCT
>NW_017278398.1:0-653 GCF_001594065.2 Cyphomyrmex costatus
TTTCTGAACAGGGAAAGGTGTAGAATAGTACTTCATATCATACATGTATAGCATACGTTACAATTATGATTGTTAATAACTTTTTAACGAAGGACGAGTAACAGCTAAAAACTGTTGAGGGTTACTCAGGGTCATGACTTTGACAACATATGTCAAGGTCAAAGTCATTGGAGGGGGGTCCCCTAATCGAAACATTTACCAAATTTTCAATCAAACGTTACATGTCCTGAAAGGCGGCACCACCACGAGTAATTTGAGAGAAAAAAATTTTTAATCGGTCAAGCCGTTCTGGAGATATAAGCGGTCAAAAAGTGGTGATTTTAATAAAAAATTAAGAAACATCTCCTTCTCCTTTTTCTTCTCCTTCTCCTTCTTCTCCTTCTCTGGCCGCATTTTTACACTTTTCAACATCTTCTCTCATCTTTCACTCGCACCTGCACCTTCTTCGGACCACCGGACCTTCTCCACCGCCCTTCCCCTTCCCCCACCACCCACCCCCACGGCCCCTGTCTTTCAAACTTTGTATTTTAAACTTTTTCGTTATTACAACTTTTTAACATCATCTCTCACCTTTCACTCGCATCTCCACCATCTTCGACCCACCGGACCTCCTCCACTCGCCACTCCCCCTCCCCCTACCATCCACCCCCACC
>NW_017278399.1:0-266 GCF_001594065.2 Cyphomyrmex costatus
TCTGACGCGTGTTGGTTCATTCCGTTCGTGCTACCGGAAAAGTCGAGAGTTGCGACGTTGCCAAACAGCACGAACGGAACGAACAGCTCGTCAGACTCTGCACGACGAGTGTATTGTGATTGGTGTATTGTGGTTGGCGCTATGTATACGCATAGTCGAATGTCTCGTCGGTTAGGCTGGAGTCCCATGCGGCGGTTTTGCGATCGGCGGTTCGGAAATCGACCAATAAGGAACGATTCGTTCTTCCCGAGTCGTAAATTTTCGTT
>NW_017278400.1:0-740 GCF_001594065.2 Cyphomyrmex costatus
AAGAAGAACATAAGCAGGTAAATTATTACAACAAAATTTTAATTATTCTACCCTCACAGAAATTATTTCGAATACGGAGAAAAAAAGTTCTTGATCTTACCTCGTACTTTATCTTATCTCAACCCTATACATTATAAAATTAAGATTATTATAAAATAAAATCAATAATTTGTATTCTACACCCTCGAATAAAATAAGACTGACATCTTATCTTGAAATAAGTGTAACACGTATAAATTTAGAAACTTATATATTCTTACATTTAGAATAAGTCTATCCAGTTATATACGTGATGTTATGTACAACATCAAAGCAGCGAAACTGTCGTAGTGTAGCGCGTTAGGTAAGAGACAGAGATACACGTGGAACGAGAGATTCCCAGTTCGAGTTCTGACTGAGCTCAGTTTTTCGTAAAAATAAAAATAAAATTCCTTCTGCAGGAATATAATAAGAACGTTTAAATGAAGAATATTGTGTCGAAATTAAATCTTTCTATTAAAAAATTAATGAGCTAACATCAAGAATATTTTATTCTAAATTTTAGAATTCTTCATTTAAGATTAAAATATCCTACTCTGAAAAATAAATATAATTGGCTTTATGTGAATCTTATTTTATTCTAGATCTTGAACTAATAGCATTGAATATATAAATATTGGTAATTATTTAGAATAGGGGAGGCAGCACCGATGACCTTGACCTTGACATATGTTATCAAGGTCATGATTCTGAGTAACTTT
>NW_017278401.1:0-698 GCF_001594065.2 Cyphomyrmex costatus
TATATATAAATTTTGAAATTTAATAAAATTGTAATCATTAATATGTCTTCAATAAAATAAGTATGTTGTACCTCTCGGTGCAACAAGATATTATTTTGGGATTCGATCCGGTCAAAGGGTTGGAACCCACGAGGAAAGACGAGGATAGTAAAAGGTCGTTGAAGAAACACTCACTTCACCACACTTCTATTTAAAATAACCCTTTTTATTTAACAATTTGATAGTTGATTACAAATAACCCCTTTATTTATATAATTATTTATTACTAAAGATTACAATGCTTTTTAGTAACTGTAACTTTCATTTAATTAATACAGTTGTTTAGTTAAATGAATATATTTTAAAGTTATCGCTCGTGACTTATGAGTAAACCGGTCGGCGACGGTATCGCGGATGTTACTTGACTCGGTTCTCGCGACGCGCGTAACGTATCGTTACGTTTACATTATTCGTTGACAAAGATGCAGAATCCAGAAAGATGTAATCTTTAATCCACTTTCTTATCCGCAATGCATTATTTAAAGCACATGTATATTCCCGATTATTTGTCTTGATTTTTATACTATGGATGAGGCACGTTTACTTTAACTGCGGTAATTGATGAAATGGTGGACATTTCTCCTCTTCTTCTAAAGTTATAATGTTTCTACTTGTAATACGATGGAGAAAAGCTGATTTATCTCGGCCTCTTATGAATA
>NW_017278402.1:0-420 GCF_001594065.2 Cyphomyrmex costatus
AGTCAGATCTACACGATGAGTAACACATTTCGCATAGAACTGTCGGAAATCTGCCAGCAAATCACGCTTATTGCCTGAAAAGTACCTTTTTCGGTTCTAAAAAATTGTTTATAAATTTAACAATTATTTTTTCATAACTAGAACTTTTTGGAAAGTGTTAGAATATATTGCTAGGTATATAAGGACTATCGCAATTCTGATTGAACTTTTAAAAATGGGCGAATGTCTCCTCTTCGATTTCGCGAAGGCCATTTTTTTACATTAATTGTTGTTTAAAAATTAAAATAGCAATGTTAATCGCTAGAACCCGTAGAACTATGTATTTTTTAAAATGCTACAAGATAATGTGGTTTTTTTCTTTATTTGATAAAATTTACTGTGCGTGAACCTGGCAAATCATTTTGTATAGTGGGTTTCTCG
>NW_017278403.1:0-1060 GCF_001594065.2 Cyphomyrmex costatus
AGTCTGGTTAGACCCTATCTGGATACGCCCGATTAGGCCCTGTCCGGACACGTCCTGACTAGGTCCTAACTTAAATCAGGCATGTTCAGATAGGGCCTAGTCAGGCATGTTCAGATAGGGCCTAGTCAGGCGTGTTCAGATAGGGCCTAGTTAAGCGTGTCCAGATAGGGCCTAGTTAAGCATGTCCGGATAGGGCCTAGTTAAGCGTGTCCAGATAGGGCCTAGTTAAGCGTGTCCAGATAGGGCCTAGTTAAGCGTGTCCAGCTAGGGTCTAGTTAAGCGTGTCCAGCTAGGTCCTATATTCGCACGCCAAAGTAGGCCCTATCCTGGCAAGTTCAATTATGTTCTACTTTGGCATGCGTCACAATAGGCGATTTTTGGTGTGCTTCTGGTATAGTAACCAAAAGCAATCGCGGTTATGGCTATCTTTGTCTTTTAATCTCTAAAAACGAAGATAGTCTTAGGCCGGAATCAGACTACACATTGAAGATTGAGATTAAAGATTGAAAGATTGAAATTTGGCCAATCAAAATAATAGGAGTAAGGTTCCTTTATCCTCATTGGTCAAATTTCAATTTTCAATTTTCAATCTCAATTTTCAATGTGTAGTCTGATTTCGGCCTTAGTCGCGATTGCTTTTGATTGCCATACCAGAAGTACGCCAAAAATCGCCTTATAGTATATGTCTAATAAATAAATATACATTATTTATTTATGTCATATATTATCTTTTTAGACAGTTATTTATTTAGATAGTTATACAATTTATTGTAGTATTTCAGTATAAGATCAAAATTACAACGTTCTTGATATAAGTACACATACTAACAAAAGATTACATTTATTATAAAATCTAGTCGAACAAACCAACGTAGTGCCTTATTTTTAAGTGTAATAATGAAGAACTCGCAATTATAAAGACAGACAGAGAGAGAGAGAGAGACATTCCAAGATAGGACCTAGTGAACCGATTCATGAAAAGGCTTATAAAAACCCATATGTAAAATTAAATCACATATAAACCATATTTAAAGAAACCATATAATTTTTGTATTGTAAA
>NW_017278404.1:0-555 GCF_001594065.2 Cyphomyrmex costatus
TGCCACAACATTGCTTTTGACACCCTTTGCCTTTTTCGTATCCTTTTTTCCTTGTACACGTAAGGCGTACATTTTCGCTCTAAGCCCGACGAATTCAGTTATGATGGCACCGTTGTTTTCGTCTTTCATAAGACCAGGAACTTTTTTATTCGCGAGCGGAATACTGTACTGGTTGTCAATAGTGTAATCGCTAGTGTCAAATCTATTTATGTCGCGTTTTATAATTTCATATACATCATCACATTCCACATGATATATGAGACTATCAGTATCGGTATACATAATTTTACATTTTTCGCGAAACAACGGTGTCATATATTCGTGGTGAAATTCATACAAACACGTTTTAGATATATCGAGGATGCACATACCCACGTATATCGGTTTGTCGAACTTCACCTCGAGTTTACGCAGCTCTATCGCGATCAGATTCTCTGAGAAGACGCTACGACTATGAAAGTTGGGTTTCGCGATCACTGCTTCAGCACCGTATCTGCCTTCCCATTTGATTAATAATTTTACATCAACGCGATCGCGCACATTCTCCATGGTTTT
>NW_017278405.1:0-2384 GCF_001594065.2 Cyphomyrmex costatus
TTATTTGAGGCACGCTGTCGAAACAGTAGTATCAGAATCGAAAATCGATTGGGATGCTGTTATCCTTTTATTTGGGATGCTGTTAACTCGCATCTTGGCGAGTTGCAAGATAATTTACTTCTCAGTTACGAGGCTCAAAACCCCAATATCGTACATTGTATCCTCAAGCTATTGCTAATCCTGCTGGTAAGTTTTTTGTGATATTAACATTCTATTAGCACCAATTCCATTTAGCTAATTCTCTCAAGAGGGAATTTGGCACTGGTAAAAATTTATAACAATTAAACTAATAAATTAGAATATATAAATTATATATTATAATTAATATAAAATGTAAAACAAATACAAAAATTATTATAAAGTGTAATACTTACGGCTTGTACATTCAAGGAATGATTTCCATGATGATTCACATATGCTTCTTCGTGTACACGAGGTGCAATGATATTTATGTGAGTACAATCTATGGCTCCTATTGCACCAGGAAATGGTTGCGGAGCTTGTACAAATTTATTCCGTGCAACAATTCTTTCTTCTGCTGTCATTGGGAATTTTATCCATCGACGCAATAAATGTATATTTATTAAATATATCACTTTACGTATGCAACGACTTGTAGATGGCTGACTGATAACAAAATTGTAATGATTTCCAACAGGCGTCTGATAACTGCCATTAGCGAGAAAATTTATTGTTACTAAAACTTGTATTTCTGGGGATAAACCATATATACGTTCTCGCTCTAAATGAGGTCTTAATATGTTTGTGAAATCCATTGCAAGTTCTTGATTAATTCTAAAGTACATAAGAAAGACATCATGGGGTAATTCATAAGGATTCTGTGCATCTCGTAATAACCTTCTTTCTATTCCATTAATAATTCTCCTCGCTCTTTCTTGAAGAATAAGCAAATCCCATGCCAAATAAGCTTCTGCCATTATTAGCTATAAAGTACATGAAATCTAAATGCCTGGTCTAACTATAAAGTAAAAAAAATCTAAATACATGAATTAAGAAACTTTATTTAAAAAATGTTAAAAACACAACAAAGAAAGAAGTTCAAAGCTAATGAGAATACAGTGTAGAGAGCGTAAATGTTAAAGTCAGAAACTTAATACTCCAAAAATATGTCATTTTTATTCTAACGTTTCAATTCTCTATGGAATTTTCTTCAGCAAAGCAGATACATAAACGTAAATAGCTCCGTAGTCCATCAAAATTTTGTGTATTTAAAGATTGAGAATTTGTGTAATTAACATTGTTTAATTTAAAAAATGTTATTTATAATGTTTTCATATAAAAACATTACCTCTTCAAATTGATTTAATTTATATTCTTTCATAATATAGGATATTATTAAACTGTATGATACAATTCACATTTTATTTTAATTTTCTTACCTGTATGTACTTTTTTATTGCTACAGATTATAATACACTATCCGTATTCGAACTTTAAATTCTCCAACAATGATAAAACTGCTCTCGTTACGATATCGTTATGGTTTATCGAGGGGTCTTGGACCCCTCGATAGTCTAACGACAAAATTCGTTATTTTATCGACACTTCTATCGACATTTGTCGTTTCACAAAAGTTACAGAATACGATTTATCGTTATCGTATCGTTATGCCTGCGTATCGACGCGTAACGATATCGACAGTGTCGTTACGAAGTTAGAGAATAGCGCTACAGGCACGAGAGAGCATGCCACTCTTCGCACAAATCGTTAGATAAATTACTCGGACAAGGAATTAAAGATTACGCGGATTCTCGCGACGGAACTAAACAACTAGCTCAGCCAACGGAATTGGCAGAGGGGAGTGTTTCGCGGTTAGCGGGGAAATTGTCGGAGAACGATAGAGAGGCTGAAATAAATGCACCAGAATTAATAATAACAATAAAGAGAAATCGATATATTTGATAGAGACTGTACAAAAGTGTTCGAAAGAAAGTACGTTACAGCGTTGACCTTCCGCGCTCTGGTATGCGGCGCAATAACAATAAACCGACTATTAACTGGCCGTCGACGACAGGAGGGAAATTCGGCAATACGTCGCCGAACAGAAATATGCGACCAAATCTAGATCTTATTATGTTAACAATAATTACTTCGTGAATAATTAGAACATACGATTTTACATTCGACGGCAACGGTTCTCTAATGCGCAATAACGCCAGTCTCGACTTTAAAGAATTCTCAACAACTAACAATTACACAAGTGACTTGGCGGCAACGAGGGCGAGCAACTACTCTATTATACATTCTCAAATTAGAGCATCTGAGCGGAAGGCACGTATTCACGGCAACACTGACTCGAAACGCCTATAGGCGACCGATCCGGTATCGGCAACGAAAAATCGGAGTAAAGCCTAACGTGTGCT
>NW_017278405.1:2992-19195 GCF_001594065.2 Cyphomyrmex costatus
AAATGTTAAGTGTTTTTACTTTTGTCACTGATTTCCTAACCTTACTTTAATTTTATTTGAAAAAGATTTAATAGAATTAAGAAAGAGAATATTAAATATAGAAACTATTTAACGTATAAACAAAAAGAACGAAGACAATATAAGAATCAATGTTTAAAATTTAATAACAAAGTCAAAAATTAAATCATAAATGTCAAAAAACAGCTATTATGACAAAGTTATTTAAAGATAAAGATGTATATAACTGACGATAAAACTTGACATGTTTTTTTTATTTGACGTATATTATTTATATTGATGTAAAAAGCACGGTTTTAATATTTCTATAATATTTATCATTACATACTATTTACATTCCAAGTAAATGCAGTAATTGAAATTTGAATACGAGCGGGAATCGCTAGGAAATGACGGACCAATCAAAAGTGGCACCCTGATGGCCAGTCTCTGTTAGAGGGTCTCTAATCACAGCGAGTCCTGCGGGTCGCGTATCCTTTGAATCTCTGGCGCGCTTTTCCAAATTAGCTGGTCGAGGCTTTCCGTCTTGATCAGTGGTCTTCTATCGCTCTCCTCAGAAGTGGAGGCGGCTGCCACTGTTCGGGCCGTGCTGAGACGGCCCCTTAGTACGTCTCTCTCCGAGGCGTCTGCAATAAAGGTGCGACAATCACCAAATGTTGAATAAGTTTAATGTACATTCACCTCACCTTTCACGTTATTCAACAACGCTTGGGAATTATCTGAAAAACGAACCAATCGGAGTTCGAGTTGCGCGTATGAATACGAGAGATCGCGATCGACGCGACGGTAGTCAATCGTCTGTAATCGTTGCTCGAGATAAGACACCTGTACTCCAGATTCATCTCTTTGTTAAAATAAAATCGTTTCTTCTATATCTAAACAACGAGTTTAGTTTCTACCTTTCACTGCACATTTCTCAACAATAATTTCAACACCAAATAATATCAAAATTAGCAGAGGTTACAAAACAATACGACCTGCGTGTACCGCGCTCCTTGAGGACACAATCGGGATCTTCTTTGGTGGTTTCTTGCTTCCTCCACGACGTCTTCTTTCTTCCTTCCGTGAGTGAGGCGGCAACATTACACGAATCTAAGATAACCACCGCTCACGCTCTAATGTGACTAATAATCGTTCTTTAAAAATCTGAAGTTACTAAATATTTTATATAAAAGAATATACAAAACGAAACAAAAAAAAAAGGATATAAATTTGGCACGCTCGCTTGTGCCCTCGCCCTTCGAGTTTAGAGGACACAGGATCTTCGTGCTAATGCACTCGCGAGTGACGGACACAAAGTGTCACGTCACAATACGTAATAATAATGATTTAATATTGCTGTTATAAACATCTAGTGTGCATGTGTTGTTAAATTATTATTACGTATATACGCAACTAAAGGATATACATTTTATGAATGTTCACTTTGAACTGGCACCTTCAATCATATATCAGTTATTTGTTTTCTAACGTCGAAATTGTCGGTTGTATTGCATTACCTTGACAATTTAATGTACTTTTATTATTGTAATGTACTACTGCGTTGTTGACAACTATTTTGACACCACTTTTCTTTAGGGCAACATTATTGTCGACAAGCTTTGCATTAGTCACATCCAACATTTTAGCACTGGCATCAAGAACTTTCAATGTACTCGGATCTCTCTAATATCTTTATATTATTATCGTTTTATGGTATTTCCTCCTCTCAATTGAACATCATTTTGATGAATTACTTCTAAATTGTGTACCTGCAAAATATATAAATAATTTCAATCATTTCAATCATTTTTTTCAAAAATTACGTTTATTAGCGTATTTGATTATATGTAATAGACTTTTTTGGTGTAATGTTATTACGAAATTGATTATCAGAACAATTTTTCACGATATTAATTATTAATTAGAATAATAATTTGTAAATGTATACTTATGAAGATATACATGATTGAAAACTAGTTAACTTACACTTCAAAATCTTAAATCAAATATAGTGTTCTAGGTAAGAGATTAAACTATATATATATATATAAAAGTTTATTACATTTTAAAAATAAATCACAAAAGATCAATAACAAGAAAGAAGGAAGCACAAAGCGAAGCCTATCGGTCAAAGCTAGATCAAGATGCTTATTATCATTATGTGTGAATTTGACAAAAGATCAATAATAATTTTAAGAGAATTCTTATACCAAATTGTCTAATTTAACATAATACATTTTATTATTGAAAGATAATGAAATGGTACATATTACCATGAAAAATGACTCATATATTATTGAAGGTCCCAGTTCAAAGTAAACATACATAAAGTATATATTCTTTTGTTGCATATATACGTAATAATGATTTAAAAGCATTACTATTATAAACAACTAGTATACATGTCAATAAGGAAATATTATCGGCCAAATGACGGTCAAGCAGGATTTTGGTTGCTAAATTAATGTGTGAATTTTTATTTACTACGTATGTAGTTCCTCCAATCGCGTGCCGAAAATTCTTCAGACTTACAACGCAACTCTAAACAACTACCGTAATAATATCACAAAGTTAAATTGACAAACCATCTAACAATTTATGATGCTTATAGCATCTTATTGGATCTTTAATAAATATTAAAATTTTAAAGTGCTAATGATTCGAAATCTGCGAAAAACTAAGATTGCAAAGAATATCACAAGTTTGACGTTTCGTCCCGGCTTCACACTACTAGACTCATAAGTAAGGTATTGTAGTGGGAGCCTACCTTAGACGCCTGGGGGAGATATTAGAAAGAAGTTCTATATAAACATATACTCGTGTCTTTTCGCACTTGCGAGAATTGGCAACGAGTAACTATAGACCTCTGTTGGCATGGTCGACGTAATGATATTCTTTACAATGCTCTCCGTTTTATTAATTACAATTAAACGTATTTTTTCAGGCTACGTTATTTTAAAATTACGATTTTTATTGGACCGTCGAAATTCTAAGACAATAAGGCTCCCACTACATTACCTTACTGATGAGTCTAGTAGTGTGAAGCCGGGACGAAACGCCAAACTTGTGATATTCTTTGCAATCTTACTTTTTCGCAGATTTCGAATCATTAGCACTTTAAAATTTTAATATTTATTAAAGATCCAATAAGATGCTATAAGCATCATAAATTGTTAGATTGTTTGTCAATTTAACTTTGTGATATTATTACGGTAGTTGTTTAGAGTTGCGTTGTAAGTCTGAAGAATTTTCGGCACGCGATTGGAGGAACTACATACGTAGTAAATAAAAAATTCACACATTAATTTAGCAACCAAAATCCTGCTTGACCGTCATTTGGCCGATAATATTTCCTTATTGTCTTAGAATTTCGACGGTCCAATAAAAATCGTAATTTTAGTATACATGTGTTATTAAATCATTATTACGTACATATGCAAGAAAAGGATATACATTTTATGAATGTTCACTTTGAACTGGCACCTTCAATAATATATCAGTTACTTTCCATGATAATATATTTCATTATTAGATAATTATTTAAAGTTTTAAAGATTTCAATACTAAAACCAAGTAATTTTATGTTTTGAGTAACTGTATCAAATAAGTTTTATCTTTATTATTATAAGAGAATTGATTCTTAGTGCTGTATTTTATCTTCAGGTTTATTAAAGGGAAAGTCCTGAAAGGAAAAGGCAATAATCTTTTAAATCCATACCTTTTTTCTTTTCAGACTGTCCCTATAAACAAAGTACAAAGAATCAATTCTTTTATAATTATATAAGGAATAGAGAATACAAACTAAGGTATCTACCAAATAAATAAATAACAGATCTGGAGACACGGTAGTGTCTCGGTAAATAGCAGAGATCCGGACCGAACCGGAACCGGAACCGAAAACCGTTCCGAAACCCTTTTTTCCGATGAACCGAAACTGAAACCGAAACAAAATTCTACAAAATTTACGGTACCGAAACTGTAACCGAACCAATAAAATTATTTTCGGTTTACGATTTTTTTCGGTTCTCTTTTCGGTACTGAAAATTTATAATGCATGCATGGAGGTAAGAAATAACAGGAGAGAGGATATACCCCCCCCCTGGCCAGGATAACCAGACGTAAGGGGGGAACAATGAGCGCTATATTGGTGTGGCTTACCGAAGTGCGCCATTTGAAACAGTATGAAACAAAGAACGGAAAATTCATAAATAATATTTATAAATATGATATATACATATGTATACATATATATGAGTCTGTGTGTGTGTGTGTGTATTTGTGCACGCGTGCATGAGTGTGCATTGTATAAGTACTTGATAAGTTCAGATAGATTAAAGATCATGTGCCTAGTGCAGAATAGAGATCCTATAATAAAAGTTTGGCCAAAGCGGGGACAACTTCTGATTGGTTCTCTACCTTGGTCCATTCAGTATTCTTCGGATCAGCTTTGTACATTGTCGGAAAACGAGTTCGATGAATAGAAAGAGACAGATAGCGTAATACGAGAAAGAAAGCAATATCTGTTATCTCCTTCTATCCGCCATCTTTGGTCCGCTTTGGCCAAACCACAGTATAGGTACATACAGTAGGTCGACTCTGTGTCGGCACCTTTGATCCGAAGAGAAATGGTCGGCCATGATGCAGCGCGGACAATTTGAATACTAATCTATACATATTCCTCGTAAGGAATATCATGTAGGCATCAAAATGTTCTAAACGTCGTAAGAATGTTGTGACGATCACACTATATACGGAAATATGCATAAATAAGATCAAATTAATTGGTAAAAATAATAAATAAGTAAATATTGAACTAAAATTATGTATTTATGATAAAGCTCAATAAGTATTAAACAACTAATATAATGAAATAATATAATAAAATTATGTAATTAAAGAAAAATAAATACAACAATATTGATAAAGTTTATGAAATATAATAAGAAAAGATAATTCAAATTTCACATTTATGATTTGTTTTAGTCACATGAATTAATATCAGTGAATTAATATCAGTTATTGTTAGTATACATACAGTTGGTCAAAATACAAATAGTAAATATTAAAAATGTATAATTTTGAAACGTTATATGTATATATAGATATATATATTGTGACGTGACACTTTGTGTCAGTCACTGGTGACTGCACTAGCACGGAGATCCTGTGTCCTCTAAGCTCGAAGGGCGAGAGCACAAGCGAGCGTGCAAATTTATATTATTTTTCTTTTCTTTTGTATATCCTTTTATATAAAATATTTAGTAATTTCAGATTTTTAAAGAGCGATTATTAGTCACATTAGAGCGTGAGCGGTGGTTGTTTTGAATCTGTGTAATGTTGCCGCCTCACTCACGGAAGGAAGAAAGAAGACGCCGCTGAGAAAGCAAGAAGCCATCGAAGGAGATCCCGATTGTGTCCTCGAGGAGTGCGGTACACGCAGGTCGTATCACTTTGTAAACTTCATTAATTTTGTTGGAATTTGGTGATTGCCGCACCTTAATTGCAGACGCCTCGGAGAGAGACATATTACGGGATCACCTCAGCACGGCCCGAACCTTGACAGCCACCTTCACCTATGAAGAGAGCGATAGACGACCGTTGCTCCAGACGGAAGGCTCGGCTGCCTAATTTGGAAAAGCGCGCCAAATATTAAAGGATACGCGACCCGCAGGACTCGCTGCGATTAGTTGCGAGGTCACATGGCTGCGACAAACCAATTGGGACAAGAAGCGGCCCGATAAGAGAGGGGTTGAACGGCCTGCATGGATCCGCAAGTGCTCCCGGTTATCACTTGTGCGGTGAGCAAAGTGTAAAGAGGACACAGGATCTCCGGAGCCTTACAGCCGATTTCTACCTGCCGATTTTGCTACGTTGCCGGAAAGAGTTAGAGGCGGTGGCTATCCCTTGGGAAGATCGACGAGGGATCGTTACGTGGTAAGGCGAGCGTTATCTTATAAGTTGTGTAAAACCACCGATCGCGGTACGTGACATGCGTCTCGAGCGGAGCACACGTTAGGCTTTACTCCGATTTTTCGTTGCCGATTCCGGATCGGTCGCCTATAGGCGTTTCGAGTCAGCGTTGCCGTGAATACGTGCCCTCCGCTCAGACGCTCTACTTTGAGAATGTATAATAGTGTAGTTGCTCGCCCTCGTTGCCGCCAAGTCGCTTGTGTAATTGTTAATTATTGAGAATTCTTTAAAGTCGAGACTGGCGTTATTGCGTATTAGAAAACCGTTGCCGTCTAATGTAAAATCGAATGTACTACTTGTTCACGAAGTGATTTATTGTTAACGTAATAAGATCCAGATTTGATCGCATATTTTCTGCTCGGCGAATTATTGCCGAATTTACTTTCTGTGTCGACAACCGGTTAATAGTCGGTTTCTTGTTATTGCGCCGCATACCAGAGCGCGGAAGGTCAACGCTGTAACGTAGTTTCTTTCGAACACTTTTGTCTCTATCAAATATATTGATTTCTCTTTATTGTCATCATTAATTCTGGTGCATTTATTTCAGCCTCTCTGTCTTTCTCCGACAATCTTTTCCGCTTACCGCGAACCACTCCCCTCTGCCAATTCCGTTGGCTGAACTAGTTATTTCGTCCGTCGCGAGAATCCGCGTAATATTTAATTCTCTGTCCGAGCAATTTATCCAATAATTTGTGCGAAGAGTGGCACGCTCTCTCGTGCCTGGCGCCCAACGAATTTTTGATAGTGACTAAGATCTTCGCTGAGAGAGGTAACTCGTTAACTTTTGTAAAATCTCGAATCACGCGAGAATTATTGACGAACCGCACTATTGCTCTAGTAAGTATTGTACGCGCTATACACGTTTTCATTTTTGTATTTTCGCTCGCTTTGCTACGCTCCCTCCTTCTGAAAAGGGCGCTACCTGCGTTCCCCTTCTCCTCAGCGTTCGCTTATCAGCGTTCGTTTCTGCGTTCGTTTGCGTTCGTTCGTTTCCGTATCCGTTCGTGCGCCACTTCCGTTTTCTTCTTCCTAGTTCGTTTTCGTTCAAGCATGCAGCAGCATGATTTTTCTTTATGCTTATTCATAATCGTTTAAGTTTCGTCAAGATCACAGCACACAGTGCATTTTGTTGTAAGCTAACCAAATATAGCAAGATTAATCAATTTACGTGTTGTTTATTTGTCAACACTGGTCCTTCGAGCATCAGTACAAGTTGCACCAAGCATAACCAATTAGTACGTGAGCCACGAGGCGATCCAAGGAAAACTTAGTACTACACATAGTGCAAAGAGGCACAAGCCTATTCATTTGGTTCTTCGAGTATTATACATTTGCAAACATAACCATTTATTACGTGGGCCACAAGGCCCTCTAGGAAAAAATAGCGCTACACATAGTGCAAAGAGGCACATGCCCGGACATTTGGTCCTTCGAGCCGGATGCAGGATAACAAGGAATCCGTCCCAGCGATACAAAGGGTATAACCTGAAATTCATTCAAATTTTTATTCGAGCGTGCTCACAAGCCGCAAGCACAAGGAAAGGCTTTTGGGTAAGATTGTTTCGTTTACTCAAGGTAAGATAACCATATTGCATGCGTCTTCACATTTGACCGCCATATTGGTTTTTCATTTCTCGAAACTTCGTTACATATACGTTCTCACATATACGTATATCTTTATATGCACACGCATGCGCTTCCTTTCACAATAAAGGGCATTATTCTCAATTCACCAACGATAACGTAAGAATCATAAGCATGGATTCGATATCATTGACAGAGGCTAAAACTAAACGCACAGCCGCAAAGGCCTCTCTAACTCGACACAAGTCTGCCATAGAAAGCTTTGACGCGAATCATGGATCGCGCCATGACATTATTGAACGCAAAAAAGTCTATTGGAATTATGGAATCTTTTCGACGTAGTACAATCGCGAATAGAGGTTCTTGAGAATGAAGAAGTATCTTCTCAAGATTTAGATCAATTAAACGCTCAACATGAGCAACACCGAGTGTTAGGGATTCTAAGTTTTTTGAATTTGCGATTGCCACCTTTTTAGCGCACGCCCCTGCGTTCAGCTTCCCAAGCAAGATCTAGTGTGGCGCTTGTTGTATGGCGCTGTTGTATTGGCGCTGAGGTGTATTGGGTAGCGTCGGTTTTTGTTGGCGCCAGAATTTTCTCGTTCTCTGAAGGATGAACATCATCCTAAGTTGCGTACATTAATACATAATTTTGTATGCCTTATTTGTGAGCAAATATATCAAATTTCAAACTTGTGATGTGTGTCATCATTGGAATAAAATAACTAGCGGATACTCATATTGCATGATATCCCAGAACCGACAATTTGATCGGCAACAATTAACATCATACAAATTTTGGTCCTTCGAGCCGGATCCTCGCCATATTGGATTCGAGACTATTCCAGACACACGATATCGCAAGTATTATTCAACGCTCACATATTACATTCGTACATTATCAAGGGCATGTCGAGTGTAATCTGGACGACACAAATTGCTTAAAGTCACATCCAGATCAGTTTTATCCAAGTCATTGGAAACGAGGCTCAGCCAGAGCATTATACAAACGCAACGCTTGTCTTTGTGCATGGCAAGAGCTAAAATCACTGAATGATTTTCTTTCAAAACGTTGCATCGCGCTTGAAGCAATTTCTAGCAAATCCTTAATCAATCAATCTGCAAAATCAAAAAATTCTTCGGTTTCTAATCTCGCGACTTCCAATTTATCTTGTCCTAAATGTAAGGAAAATCATCCGGTTTACTATTGTGAAACGTTTCTCAAATTACCAGTAGAAAGCAGAATCGCCTTTGCAAAGAAGGTTTATTTATGTCTAAACTGTTTGAGATCTAATTCTCACCAAGCTAAAAATTGCACTTCAAGTTCTTGTCGCAAATGTAAAGGTCAACACAATACACTTTTACATTTGTCAAAGTCAGCAGACGCTAACGAGTCGTCTAATGCGAAAGCAGCTGTGACTTCCGATACAGAAACTTCTGCGAAGCCAGGTGCAACACAATGTTTATCTACTTATCAATCTCTAGGAATTATATTATCAACAGCTATTATTCATGTATTTGACTGTAATAATCACATCCATTCGTGTCGTGTATTGTTAGATAGCGGATCACAAATGAATTTCATTACGCAGAGTCTTGCCGACAAATTGTGCCTCAATAAAAAGCAAATAGAGATATCTATTTCAGGTGTAACTAATGCTAACATTCGAGCCAATCGAGCGACAGTCGTTCATATAAAATCGCGGTTCAACAATTTTAGCGAGAGGATAGAATGCGTTGTTTTGCCAAAAATTACTCAACAATTGCCTCAAAAATTCATTTCCAAGCAGAATATAACTATACCAAATAATTTAAAGTTGGCCGATCCTGATACTATGATTTCTGAAAACAATAATTTGACTGATGTCGAAAAATTTCAATATTTGCGTTCATCATTATCAGGCGAGGCAGCTGATTCAGTTGAGTCATTGGATTTAACAGGAGAGAATTTTATAGTCGCATGGCGCATTTTATCAGAGCGTTACGACAGAATTCGTGTCATTGTCCAGTCTCACATTCAAGCAATTCTTGACATTCCGTGCATTAAAAAGGAGAGTCATTCAGAACTCAATTCATTGATCAATATTACAATAAAGCATGTGAATGCCTTAAAGTCACTCAAGCGTCCAGTTGACAATTGGGATGATATTCTTATTCAAATTCTAGGTAATAAACTTGACTCCAAGACATATCGTGATTGGGAGGATACATTACATTCAGATCAACTACCAACAGTCGATCAATTTATACAATTTATATTGAAAAAGTGTAATACACTTGAATCAATTAGCAGCAAGGAGAATACCTCCACAAATAGTAAGGCGAATCAAGGAGGTTCTCGTAAGTCAGCCATCAGTTGTGCAGCAGCTGTAAGTTTAAAATGCACTTTTTGTGATAAGAATCATCTTATCTATTTTTGTCAAGCCTTTTTAAAATTACCAGTGTCTCGTAGAATAGAGGAAATAAAGAAACGAAAACTGTGCATAAATTGTCTTAAATCCAAGAATCATATAGCCGCACAGTGTATATCTGGTACATGTAAGACATGCCAACTAAGGCATAACACTCTTTTACATATAGACAAGCAGGGCAATTCAAAGTCTGTTGCAACAAATGGATCGTCTCCTAGTCAGCCTGTTGTTTCTGAAGCAGTTAATTCTCAAACAATAGTTACTCATTACATGAGCAATTGCGATGACAGATATGCTATGTTATCAACTGCAATAGTCAATACATTTGATATTGCAGGAAATAAGGTACTCTGTAGGGTGTTATTGGATAATGGTTCACAGGCTAATTTAATCACACGAGAATTCTTATCCAAGTTAAATGTAACAACTAAACCACATCAGGTTTCCATTGTTGGAATAAATCAGTTAGTCAGTAGTGCAAACGAGATGGCTACTATCACAATTCAGTCACGCATAAATAATTTTCAGTTAACCATAGATTGCATAGTTACCGATAGAATTACTGGATCGATTCCAATGATACATATCAACAAACGCGCGATAAATATTCCCAAAAATATCAAACTGGCGGATCCACAATTCAATGTACCATCGGAAGTTCAACTGTTGCTAGGTGTTGATGTCTTTTGGCAGCTATTGTGCGTTGGTCAAATTAAGTCGTCTTCGAACAATCCCACATTACAAAAAACACATTTTGGATGGATTTTAGCAGGATCTATTAACAATAAATGCTTAAAGATTAACAGCCATAGGGGCACTAACAGCCATAGGGGCACGATAACCAGTTGTTTGGTTTCTATCGATCCTTCCAACAGTGAGCTTGAACAATCATTAACAAAATTTTGGAATATTGAACATAATTTTTCGAATCAAATTACATTATCATCAAGTGAACGTGAATGTGAAGAACATTTTTTAAAAACGGTTACAAGAGATTCTAAAGGTAGATTTATTGTTACTTTACCGATTAAGTCCCCACATCTTCAAAAACTCGGTGAATCTCGAAACATAGCTTTGCGCAGATTATACAATTTAGAGAAACGTTTCAAACATAACGATCAATTAAAGGTTGACTATACAAAGTTCCTACAAGAATACTTAAAACTAGGACACATGCAGTTAGCAGACGAGTCAAATCTCAATGATAATACAGTGCGATTTTATCTACCACATCATTGTGTAGTTAAGCAAACCAGCACTACAACCAAGCTCAGGGTGGTATTTGATGGATCGTGCAAATCTAGTACTGGTACATCATTGAATGACATTTTAATGGTAGGCCCGGTAGTTCAATCAGACTTATTTTCGTTACTTGTACGTTTTCGTACATACAAATATGTTTTTACTGCAGATGTAGTAAAAATGTACAGACAGATCCTTGTCAATCAGTCACAATTATCATTGCAGTCTATACTGTGGCGGGATCATGATGCTGAATCGGTTCGTACATATGAATTGAAAACTGTCACATATGGCACTGCATCAGCTCCTTATTTAGCGACCAGATGTCTAAAGTATTTAGCTGAGATATATCACAATGAATTTTCAGTAGGTGCAGAAGCGATCATTAATGATGTTTACGTGGATGACTTGTTGACTGGTGCGCAATCGTTGCCTGAAGCAAAGTTGAAACGTGATCAAATCATAACCATTATGTCAAAGGGTGGTTTTGCATTGGATAAATGGTTTGCTAATAACGAGAATCTATTAGAGGGACTCCTGGTTACAGGTGGTCAGGAAAATATTCATTTAGCCGAATCTTCTACGACTCGCATACTTGGAATGCAATGGAATCCACATGAGGATTCATTTTGTTATACAGTTAACATAGAATACATGCATTCGAATATTACAAAGAGGATTATGCTGGCAGAGACTTCGTGCTTATTTGATCCTTTAGGATTAATCGGTCCAATTATCCTCGTTGCTAAGTTGATGATACAAGAATTGTGGAGATTGCAATTAGATTGGGATGAGTCAGTTCCGGCAAATATACATTCGCGTTGGTTAGATTACAAGACACAAATATCTAAATTAATTGAATTACGTATTCCAAGATTGGTTGGTCCGACTATTGAAACGCTAGAAGTACAATTTCATGGATTTGCTGACGCCAGTCAGTATGCTTACGGAGCTTGCTGTTATTTAAGGATACGTGATTCACAAAACTATTGTCGCACACAATTATTAGCATCTAAGTCGCGAGTTGCACCAGCAAAGGCAATTTCATTACCGCGTTTAGAATTGTGTGCAGCGCTACTTTTAGCTCAGTTACAAGAGAGTTTGCTTAAGGCAATTAAATTTCAACCACATCAGATATATCTTTGGACTGATTCTACCATTGCATTATCATGGATCAGATCGAGTTCACGCAAATTTGCAACATTTGTATCTAATCGTATTGGAGAAATTCAAAGATTAACTAAAATCAGTGATTGGCATCATATTTCCACAAAACATAACCCCGCAGACATCATTTCTCGCGGGGCAAGCCCTTCGGAATTAATGAAATCAAGGATGTGGTGGAATGGCCCAGAATGGTTAGTTTGGGATGAAAAGGATTGGCCTGATAACCATCCACGATACCCAGAAACTTTACCAGATCAAGTAAGAGTCAACATATATGTTGTAAGACAAACATCAGATGTCGTTGAGAATCTGATTGTTAGATATTCTAGTTTTGACAAATTAATTAGAGTTTTAGCATATACATTGCAATTCATTCACAACTGTAAAAATCCGTTAGAGAAACGTATTGGTATTACTACATTACAAGATCGCGAGCGTGCATTACAGGTGTTGCTTAGTTACGTGCAGCATCAATATTTCGGTTCAGAAATACATGAATTAAAGCGTGTAGGAGTGATACCTAAAACAAGTAAGATATTATCTCTTAATCCGTTTCTGGATCAGAATGGATTACTGCGAGTAGGTGGTCGCTTAAAACATTCTGACATATCTTACGAAGCTAAACATCCAATTTTGTTACCCAAAGACCATACGATTACGAAACTCATCATACGTGATGAGCATATTAAGAATCTGCATGCAGGAGTTCAATTAACATTATATGCAGTCCGCAGCAAATTTTGGCCAATTTCAGCCAAAGTAACTACTCGCAACGTTATAAAAAATTGTATAACATGCTTCAAATGTAAACCTAGTACCTCACAGGTTATCATGAGTGATCTTCCGAATACTCGAGTAACTCCGTCACATCCTTTCACACATACTGGCTTAGACTTCGGCGGTCCATTTGTTGTGAGGGAACATAAGCGTCGTAATGCAAGGCTACTTAAGGTATATATATGCATTTTCATATGCTTTTCCACCAAGGCAGTGCACATAGAATTGGTGGCTGACTTATCATCAGAGGCTTTCCTAGCTTCATTTAAACGATTCATGGCGCGAAGAGGCAGGGTCGCATGCCTGTATTCGGACAATGGGACGAATTTTGTGGGAGCAGCTAGAGAACTTAACGACTTGCATGAGATGTTTGCGAAGGAACAAGTACAGCGAAAATTAAATGACTTCTTTGTAGAAGCACAAATTCAGTGGCAAAACATACCTCCTAATGCTCCGCACTTTGGAGGTCTTTGGGAGGCAGCTATCAAGTCTGCCAAGTATCATATGAAAAGAATTATAGGCAATGCTTCTCTTAATTATGACGAAATGTCAACAGCAATCACTGAGATTGAGGCTATTTTAAATTCACGTCCTGTAAGTCCAATGTCAAACAATCCAAATGATGTTCAAGCGTTAACACCTGGACATTTTTTTATTGTTAAACCATTAAATAGTGTGGCGGCCCTTCCGCCACAATATCAGTAGGCGAGACGCGAGCGCGCCGCCCCTGAGGCGCGAGCGCCGGCGCTAGCCGAGCGCCTGGCGCCTATACCGCCCGGCGGGAGTTACGACCGCCGCCGCGTGAGGGCCACGCAGTCGAGCGTTCGCCCGTGTGTAAGAGTATCCCGCACGGGGATATATACGAAGCAACGAGACCACCCAGCAGATCTTCCTACGCAGTGAAGAGGAGCTCTCGGGGCCTCTAACTAGTGTGGAGTTGATCCAACGTACCTCCAGAGTGTGCCTGTGGTAAACACAAGGCCTCTGACGTTCAGAGTGCGCCTTCTTACAGGCCTCTAGAGCGAGCACATTTTTCAGGCCTCGGTCTTGCAGTGCAAACCACTGCACTACGAGGGTAAGCTCTCTCGGGAGCCCTCCATCGCCTTCATCGTCCGCAGGGACATAGTAGCCGCCAGACTGCCGCGACGACGGAAACGGGGCCCTCCAGGTCCTCCGGGCATCCTGACCGCGAGGAAGGGTGTCGCATACTAGCCGCAGCAACGACCAGCACGGCCGACGGACCCCCCTGTTACGGAGAGACCACTGGACGCAGGGATCTCCTTTCTCCCTTGGCAGCTGACGCTGCTGGAGGGCAGCCCGGAGAAGGCTCCCCGGGATCCTCGGAGGCAACGAGTGTCCACCAGGTCGACGGCCACGCAGACCGACGAGCAACCTCTGCCGCAGCCAGTGACATCGGCATCGGTGGCAAGCCAGGCCGGCCGGCCATTGAGATCTCCGCCGAGGCCATCTCCGCCGCCTGAGCCTATCAGCCCGCTGCCCAGGACGCCGAGGAAGCGCCCCCGAACACCGGGGCGCCTGCGCAAGGCCAGCAAGGCCAAGCGCCTACAACTGAGGGAACTCTTTGGGTCCGACTCATCTGAAGAGTAGATCCCTCCTGCGGGTGCCGAAAGGCACCCCACAAAAATCCTCCATAAACGGGCGCCGAAAGGCACCCTGAAGTCTTTGCACGGACACTAAGTGAATCTAGCGCATCACGCCCTAAATATTACTAACTGATGTAAGAATTGAATAAAGAGCCTTTTATTTTATAATCGGTTCGATATTTATTTGTGGACCTAAGCGATCCTCCGATCCCCATAGCGATCCTGCGATCCCCTACCGTAGTTAACCACAAATAGCTATAGTCATCCGAGTCTAGAAGACATTCAGATAAATCGTTTAAGCCGATGGCAATTGGTAGAAAGATTACGCCAACATTTTTGGCAACGGTGGCATGTTGAATATCTCAACAATTTACAAGGTCGAAGTAAATGGATGAGTAATAAAGGCCAACCTCTTAAAGTTGGACAACTGGTTGTAATTCAACAACCAGGGCTGGCACCCTTGCAATGGTTAATGGGACGTGTGTTGAGTATATACAGAAGTTCTGACAATAAGATTCGATCAGCTGAAATTAAAACTAGTAATAGCATAATTACTCGCCCATTGACGCGACTAGCGATATTACCGATAGACGTTTAAGTATCATATAATGTTCAGCTAATTATATTTATGTTATTATCCATACTATATGTTTTTATTAATCGACGAACTGTTCTTAATTTCAATTTAATTATAAGTTTAATCACAAGTATTTCTATATCATTTGTAATACCATAATCAACCATTTGTTTATTAGCGTCATTTAATATGTCTGTTAATTTTCGATTGAAACTAAGAGGTTTCAAGGGAGGCAGTGTTAGGGATTCTAAGTTTTTTGAATTTGCGATTGCCACCTCTTTAGCGCACGCCCCTGCGTTCAGCTTCCCAAGCAAGATCTAGTGTGGCGCTTGTTGTATGGCGCTGTTGTATTGGCGCTGAGGTGTATTGGGTAGCGTCGGTTTTTGTTGGCGCCAGAATTTTCTCGTTCTCTGAAGGATGAACATCATCCTAAGTTGCGTACATTAATACATAATTTTGTATGCCTTATTTGTGAGCAAATATATCAAATTTCAAACTTGTGATGTGTGTCATCATTGGAATAAAATAACTAGCGGATACTCATATTGCATGATATCCCAGAACCGACAATTTGATCGGCAACAATTAACATCATACACCGAGCAAGCTTCGAATCGACATACTTTAGCTTGATCTCACGCTGTGAATCCTTACTTGAACATTTTGATCAACGTAACATTAGGCTTTCTTCGGTATCTTTTGATTCGCAAGGCGCTAGTTCGTCTGCCCGCAGGGAAGCGCATGTTAAGTTACCTAAAATCGAGCTTCTAGTGTTTTCAGGTTCCTACGAGGATTGGTATTCTCACCATGATATGTTTGAACAATTAATCCACAACAATCAAAATTTATCCGAGATAGAGAAATTCCATTATTT
>NW_017278405.1:20351-21201 GCF_001594065.2 Cyphomyrmex costatus
CGAAATAAGTAACTATAGCTAAACGAAATATTACGATTACGGTTTACAGAAAAACATATTCATACATAACATTCTTCCCTCCTTACAAAAGAAAACAGAATTAACTTGGAACATATCTATTAGGAGGATGACGAGATCGAGTCGACCTACGTGGTATAACTGGTGGTGTAAAAAATAGTTCTGGTGACGACTCTTGCGATCTGATTGTTGAGTGGGCTGGCGTCGATGGTAACTTCACCATCTTTGACTGTGGATTTGGAGTCGTAGAACCCACTGCTTCATTCGGGATGACTTGTGGTTTATCTCCATAGAAATGAACTCGTCGGGGTACGCTAGGTTGCGTTTCTTCAGTTTGTGTTAGATTGCGATCAGTTGAACATTCTGGTTCCTTACTGATGAATGCGCGAATCTGGTCTACATGTCGCTTAAATCGTTTACTAGCGTATTCTATTTCATAATGAAGATCTCCTAGCCTGATAACGATTATGCCTGGAATCCATTTATCCATCCGAGGATTACTCGAGAGGAAATAAATTGTTTGTCCCGGTTTAAATGATCTAGATGAAGGATCAAGCTGTAGTTGTTTCTCCTTCATTTTGGTGTACATATTATCAGGTCGGACCAAGTCTAACCGAGTTCGTATATTGCGGCCTAAGAAGAGTTTAGCAGGAGGCTGTTCTGTTGTCGCGTGTGGAGACTTACGGTATTGTTGCAGAAATTGGTTTGTGTTCCGTTGTATGGTCCCTTGAGTAGTAGACATCGTATTTAAAGCATTCTTGATGGTTTATACGTATCGTTCTGCTTGGCCGTTTGTCGAAGGATGATACGGCGCTGTAAGCTTATGATATTT
>NW_017278407.1:0-441 GCF_001594065.2 Cyphomyrmex costatus
CTCTGTCACACGCGCATTGGAAAACTTTAAGAAGATCGGCCGTGCAAATCACACGTACGGCATCGTTCGAAATCGCCTTCAAACTCTCAAGGAGACTTATGCTCGATGCGAGCTCCTGCACGCACAACTGCTCAAAGTCGCCACCAAGGAACAAAAGGATACCGAGAAATACTTCAAGGAGGATGTCTACATCGAATTGGAGGACGCCTATCTCGCAGCATCGGACTACATCTCCGACGCCCTCGCCTCTCTCGAAGCAGATCAAGCGCCATCAAGTCCAGGGTTATCCGTGAGTCAATCACAGAAATCCGAAAAATTTCTTACATTGCCGCGCATTAATTTGCCGAAATTCTCCGGCGATTTACGGGAATGGGAAAAGTTTCGCGATCAATTCCGCTCCATGATTATCGATCATGCCGAGTTGTCGAATGTTACGCGCTT
>NW_017278408.1:0-1058 GCF_001594065.2 Cyphomyrmex costatus
AAATATTTTGAAGCTAATGTCAGGGTACAAAAATGTATTTATTTTCTTCAAAAATATAATATATCAATCTGTCTTTCAGTAATTCAATTCTAGGTAAGGTGTAAATTTTGGAATTTTTATGTTATATTAAGACCCGCAATCCAAAAAAAAACTTGTAGAATCTAGGTATGGATACACTTTTTATTTGAAAGCGCCATATTCAATCCCCCATTTTAAAATTTTTGTCATATTCGGATTCAAAGACCCAAAAAACATTAGGGTACCGAATTGCATGAAAAACAGATCTTTTTGTAATTTTGTTCCGCCATATTGGATCCGCCATTTTGAATTTTGTGAATCTGACTTCGGATTCGTAATCAGCGACCCCAAAAACCCCTGAGTAACAAGTTTCAAGCCAATTCGGGAAGTTTTACTAGGTTTATTTTACGTTGCGGCTATAGCCGTCATGCGCATTCTTGGCCACTTTTATTTTTGCGGCTATAGCCGTCATCGACAGTCAAGGGGTTAAGACGTCTCTCTCCGAGGCGTCTGCAATAAAGGTGCGACAATCACCAAGTAATCTCAATAATAAATTAACTCAAAATAAATTTACAGAACAATACGACCTGCGTGTACCGCGCTCCTCGGTGACACAAACTAAATCCTCTCAAGTTATTTCTTGCTTCTTCGACGATGTCTTCTTTCTTCCTTCTATAAGTGAGGCGGCAAAAATACATGGACCTATCGTAACCATCGCTCACGTTCAAGTGTGACTAAAAATCGTTATTAAAATGTCTGAAAATAACTAAATATTTTATACAAAAAATTATAAGTTTGGCACGCTCGCTTGTGCCCTCGCCCTTCGAGCTTAGAGGACACAGTATCTCCGCGTAAATGCAATCACAAGTGACTGATACAAAGTGTCACGTCACAGTAGGTATGTTCATTTTGAATTTGCACCTTGAATAATCTATCATTTACTTTTCGTGCTACATATTTAACATATAAAATGTACGTAATGTATGTTCACTTTGAACTGGCACATTTAGTAATATATCAGTTACTTTTCGTGGTAATAT
>NW_017278409.1:0-267 GCF_001594065.2 Cyphomyrmex costatus
AGTATATTTATAATTAAAATACAAAGGTATAGGATAAGATTATTGAATATGATTATAAAATATAATATATTTGCTGTATGTAGATGTGTATAACGTAATGTTAATTAACAATTATTGAAATTATTATAAGTATCATTAAACTTGGTAATATAAATTGGAAGAATATGCGTCATATGGATTAAGAGAGTATGCTACGTATTAATTGTTAAGAATTAATGATTCTAAGGCTTTGGAATATGGAATAAAGAATGTGACGCCTCACTTAGG
>NW_017278410.1:0-271 GCF_001594065.2 Cyphomyrmex costatus
TAAACCAATTGCATTTTACACTCAACTACAAATTACATAAAATTTTACACTAAAAATATGATCTGTTTTTTACACTTTTTGTACGTATGTTTATTGTTTGTTGTTTGATTATTTGTAGCAATTATGATTTATTTACAGGCACGTCCATCTACAATTATGCCTTACGTCACGTAAACTCAACAAAGTGTTCATTATACATATGTTAATTATAATGCTGTGGTACTTTCACACAGTAATCAACACACTTATAGATATATATTTAATTCTTATT
>NW_017278411.1:0-1180 GCF_001594065.2 Cyphomyrmex costatus
AATAGATGCTACAAGACGTATGTAAACAAGGATAAAATTGCAAGAGCTGTGAAAAAATTGAAAAAAGCAAACCACGAGATCGAACAAAGCACAAGCCAGTGTACGGCAAAAAATAACAATTCTAAAAGAAAATAATAGTAGAATTACAAGGTCACAATTAAATCATCTGTCTATAACACCGAGAAATGAATCTGAACATAAGTGCATTATTTGTGGTTATTCTTCTCATAAAGGGGAAAAACAAATCTTTAGAATAAATGAAAAAGAGCGCGCAGATAAATTTTTTCAAATAACAAGGTTTTTTCAAGATGATGATTTTCTCTATATTGACCCACATTTATACAAAAAATTCTTTTAGGAGCTTTTTGTTCAAGTAGGCGTCGGTTCGAAAAAAATCTTACCGATACATATGCTCTGTTCTTTTTGCCTGCACTTCTGAATTGGTACAGTGGTACATACAGTGCAATAAGTTGAAATGAAACAAACGTATATCTGTTTCACTTCAACTTTTTGCACTCTGTGCACCAGTTCGGTAAAAAGAACAGGCCTATAAATTAACCGAAGATTGTGGGACTGAAATGAGTTCAATTCTTCCAGCTTTGCATCATCTCACTGGTGCAGACTATACAAGTAAAGTCGGAACTAAGTCCAGAGCTTTGCTTGCTAATCCTGCTACATACCTCAAAACGTTTGCACATGGTATTGCTTTACAAATATTTAAAAACGAAAAATAAGTCTAATGAATTATTAATATTAAAACGATTCTGTTTTTAAGGGGTGTCTAAGGCTGATGTAGCAATGGCTGTTCGAAATGCTGAAGAATATCTGCTTAGAGTTAAGAAAAAAAGCAACTTTTCTTCATTTGATATGCTTAAATATAAAACATACGGAAATTATGTTTCGACTTCGGATTTGCCGCCCACGAGTGCTATCATACGTTTACACATATTGAGAGCATTTTACGTCACCTATCAACAGATAAATTTATTAAATCCAAACCGACAAATTTTAGATCCGCAATTATTTGGTTACTGTATAAAGGATCAACATTTAATCGTAAAAAAAGTTTCTATTCTCTATCCCTCTATCGATCAATTATTACCTAGTTGCAATTGTTTGGTGTGTTCTACGAAGGCATGTTGCTGTCGCGCGGCAAAATTACCATGCGTTTCTTTCTGTA
>NW_017278412.1:0-708 GCF_001594065.2 Cyphomyrmex costatus
CGACCTTATATAGGCGAGTCAATACGCATCAACGACATACACATAACGATTATTGTCTTCGTTTTAAAAAGAAAGGGCGTAAAGTTTATCGTGTATGTCATTTTGATTTTCCTCGTCCTTCTACCGGCACGTTGATTTTGAGAGATATTGTAACTTCGATAGCAGGTAGAAAACAATTGAAACACAAAAGTAGACTTTATGATCTTCCGCGAAAAGATGATGAACAGAATATAAATGATTATAATCGAATTATTCTTACTGTTTGGGAAGAAAATATGGATATACAATTTATTGGTGACAACTCAAGGTTACTTACGTATTATATTACTAAGTATTTGAATAAAGCAGCAAAATGTGAGTTATCTGATTCTGTCCTTAATAGTACAAATGATAAGAACAAATCGATGGCGAGTTATCTTTGGAATATTGCTTTGCGACTCACTAATAATAGAGAATGTGGAGCTCTTGAAGCAGCTGATACTTTATTAGGTATATCTTTACATAGAACTGATAGAAATACAACTATTAAATGGCTAGACGTTAATCAAATACGATACAGAAAAGTCAAAAGCTGTAAGGAAATTGAAGCTCTTGATAGAGATTCTACTGACATATTTTGTCCATCAGTAATAGATAGTCATTATTCGAATAGACCTGAAGAAATTGAAACGATGTCTTTGTATGAATTTGTACAATGGCACGACGTAA
>NW_017278413.1:0-358 GCF_001594065.2 Cyphomyrmex costatus
GAAACGCCAACATTACGTGATATTCTTCGCAATATATTAGAATTAATAGAATTGAAGATTTTAATGAATCTCAGGCTCGTAGCCCTATTCTCATATTATTAGTTAAAAACTTACATTTTTTCAACTCGTAGATGTGTCACCTGACGAACATATTTCCTTGATAAACAAGTTTTACTGCTTGTATGAACTAAATGAGGTCTCATCACCCGGCATATTACGTGAATAAACAACACTGACTTTACAGAACTGCGATTGAAAGCACCAAAAAAGATATTTTCATTGAACTGTAAAAATAGTAAATTCGTTTACAAAACTAAGACTCGACACGATAACCAACCAAGAAATACGTTCAACAGTA
>NW_017278414.1:0-837 GCF_001594065.2 Cyphomyrmex costatus
AAGGGGGAATATACAAAAATTTCGTTGATCGTATCTTAAAAGCACATAAATGGAGGAATAAATAGAACAATTTGCTGTCTGCATTGTAACAGTAACTTTATTCTTGTATCGCTGTTATAAAATGTATCTAAATTTGTTGATATATACGTGTATCTCTTAAAGCATTTGTGTTACACGAATTTTGATGTATGATATTGAAAGCACTTGAAAAGCACATAGTTTCACTGTACTAATTTTTTTATTTTGTATATGATTTAATAAAGGAGGTGCTAACTTAACGATAAGTCTGCATCCCCAAGGTTAATCGCGATTATCTGCTTAACCGTTCAAACACAATAATTGGTATTAGGCACATAATTAGTACATAAGTAGCACTTAATTCTGGCATAAGTGGTGTTTTGATTTTTTGTCGGGGGGGGGATCCTGTTTTAACTGACAAATCTCTATTGTATGCCGTATAACCAGCCAACATGACTTTTTAAAGGAATTGAAAGCATGTTTACGTGAACTCTCCATAGTAGACAACTCATTGGAAGCGCTCGGTGTGCCAAAGGAATACCGAATGCTGCGTAACTTGATAATTCGAATAATGGATTGCAATCTTGTTTATTAATTTAATGATGACAATTTTTTTAAACTCTATTCTTTTGAATACATGGTCCTTTTTGAAAATATTATTACAATCATTTTGGATATTTTTGCTGCCAATTAATACAGTTAATGTAATTAATTTAAGTACTCTGATCTGTGGAACTGTTCTTGGGTTAGTATATTTGTCAACAGTTAATTTGTCTTTGATTATTTAATGACGAAATTAAAACATGCGTATGTACTGTA
>NW_017278415.1:0-290 GCF_001594065.2 Cyphomyrmex costatus
AAAAATATAATCTAATAATTAATATTTTGTGTGGTGCAATATTATTTGCATTTGATTCAATTTGGAATTAATTTTATAAATAAATTATTGAAACATATAACTTACAGTGATTTACTTTATAATAAAACGATATCAATAAGCATTTTAGTTATTTTATTTAAATGTATCAATTTTTTTTATATTTGACGTTATCATAATGATTATTTTTGGTTTCTACGAAGAAAAAATAAATAAGAAAATATAGAAATAAAACGATTCCCGAACGGTAATAAATTAAAAATTTGAAAGGG
>NW_017278416.1:0-10287 GCF_001594065.2 Cyphomyrmex costatus
ACAAACGATTTTCGAGAGAGACACTAAACCAACTGAGCACACCATGTATACTTCCACCATGGTGCCGTCCCATGACACGGAAAACGGAATCGGAACACGGAATCGGAAAAGTGAAGTGGTAGGGGCAACCAATCAGCATCGTTTCGTTCCGATTTTAAGTAGCCTGGCTCCCCATGGGGCATAATTTTCGGAAACGGAAATTTTTTGTACTCTGTCGATCGCTAGCGATCACAAGAAATTAGGTTAAGAAAAACCTGAAACCTACGGATGGAGGAAGAAGAAGAAGGTTTTGAGTACTGAAAAATTTAAGTAGAGAATGTCATGTGTAAGTATTGTAATTATATGTTTGCTAAGTTATTTTATATTAGATTATGGTGATGGCCTTGCATACATTTTTAACCTAACATTATATGTACAATATCCCAAATATCCAAAGAAAAAACATTCAATAATATTATTATGTTAATATTCCATATTAATAATATTTCTAATAAGGATAATACTTAAAAAAATTTTTTACAGTTCCTTATGTTGACACTGTGTCTGAAAAATTCAAACTTACCGCCAATATGTTCCAGTGCAAGTTAGCATATACTACTCCGAACACACTAAATAGCAACATTAAAAGAGCCAAAGATAATTTAGAATATAAACACAATCAAAATGTAGTATATAAGATATCCTGTGACAATTGTGATGCTAGTTATGTTGGACAAACTAAGAGACAATTAAAAACTAGATTAAAAGAGCATGTTTCAGATATTAATAAAGCATCAAAATCCCCTTATGTAATAACCGAACATAGATTAAAATTAAATCATAATTTTAAATGGGATAACGTTGAAATCTTAGATATCGAACCTTCTTATAAAAAAAGATTAATATCTGAGATGGTACATATTAAAAAACAGACACACGGTATAAACAGACAAAATAGAGTCATTGCCCGAAATGTACACTAATATGATACTTTCCTTGTTATTTTTATTAGTTTTATCCTTTGACTTTCTATTCCAACGACATTATCCTATTTACTTTTGCAATGATACGTATTCAATTTTGACAGCTGCAAATTATCTTATTTTATTATTCCAAATATATTTTATAATAAATTGACGCAGAGGATATTTACACATGGACAGATCAGTTATTAGATTTTAATATTTTTAACAGGGTTAATAAGACATTTAGTATTTGAATTTTTAAACAATGTTAATTTTTCTACTTTTTATCAGGATCAAAGATAAAACACATACAAATATGAATGTTCAAATTTAATGCACTGAATCCATGATTTTCAACAATATGAAGATTTTATAAAAATAATGTTAATTTAATTTTAAGTAAAATAATTGTATCATTGAAAATGACCCGATCGGAGTCGAAACGTCTGAATTTGTATTACATTGAAAATAACCCGATTGGAGTCGAAATGTCTGAACTTGTATTAATATATAATGAGTTAAAATAATTCGTTAAATTAATTTGGCTCTACGCTCTATTTATATTTTTATATTGTTTTATACATATATTGAGCCTTTTTATTATTTTTTATATTTTCTAATTAAAAACAATTAATTAATAGCGGAAAAGCGCGCGGCGAACTAAAATGCTTTGTCAGGTCGTAACAGAATTTGTTGCTCGCAAGTTATTGGACCCGAAATATTTCTTAGACATTGTAGTACCAGAAAAAATACATATATTTACATTAGACAAAGAGTTTACGCGGAAGCGACGTTTTGAATATGTCGCTGTTGAGGCGCAACATACACTATATGGTCGCCTGTATTCTTTGCCGCGTAGTGGCCTCTTTGCCGTGCCGCCGCCTCTTTACCGCGCCGAGTTGGCTAGGCGGTTTTGATACGAATAGAGAACTTATAATAAGAGAATGTTAGATTGTGACAGTTAGCCCGGATCCTCATACGGACAACAGCCACACGTAGCACACCAGCGCGTGTAAAGCGCTTTCGAAGCGCTGTTCAGATTGCACCTCCCAAAAGTGCTGTTAATTATGCACTTTTATTGCATGCGGCTAATTTCAAGTCTTGATTAAGAAATGAACATGCGCGTAAAAAGTGCTTTAAAAGCGCTCACTCTTCTTTTACTGCACATGAAAAGTGCAGTAAATGTGCTATAAAACTGTATTTATTTTGCGCTGATTATATGCGCTTATAATGCGCTTTTCATAGTGGATTTTGAGAGCGCTTTTAAAGCGCCAATGCGCTTTTAAAACGCTAAAAAGTTGCTAAAGTAATGCGACTGCATACGCGTTTTTTTAGAGCTTTTTAAGCGCTAGTGTGCTACGTGGGGCGCTTTGACACCGGACACTGATTGGTGAAAAACGGGTTATGGGGGTAAATTTTACCCTCGCCACCGGTTTTTCATCAATCAGCGTTTGGTGTCAAAGTGCTGTTGCCCGTATGAGGATCCGGGCTTACACAAGCCGCGGCTTTTTTCTTCTTGTCATTGTCTAATCATTTCGGCATTTCAGTGCGCTGCGCGCACTTTTCCGCTATTAATTAATTGATTTTAATTACTTAGAGCGAGCAGCAAATCCAGAAATATATTTTTTCTGATCCTACAAGGTCTAAGGAATATTTTAAGACCAATAACTTGTGAGCACCAAATACTATGACGCTGACGAGGCATTTTAGTGCGCCGCGCGCGCTTTTCCGCTATTAATTAATTGTTTCCAATTACTTAGAGCGAGCACTAAATTCGATTATGTATTTTCTCTGGTACTACAATGTATAAGGAATATTTTAGGACCTATAACTTGCGTGCACCAAATTCTGTGACGACCTGACGAGGCATTTTAGTAGGCCGCGTGCGCTTTTTCGATAATAATTAATTGTTTTTAATTACTTAGGGCGAGCATAAATTCGAATATGTATTTTTTCTGGTACTACAATGTCTAAGGAATATTTTAGGACCAATAACTTGCGAACACCAAGTTCTGTGACGACCTGAGAAGGCATTTTAGTGCGCCGTGCACGCTTTTTAGCTATTAATTAAGTGTTTTTAATTACTTAGAGCGAGCATTAAATTCGGATATGTACTTTTTTTTGTATTACAATGTCTGTATATTATTTTGTGACCATCAACTTGTAAGCTTTAAAATCCTTGACGATTGTAATGTATACCGTTGATGGAGTGTTTATAGACGTTTGTGCATTTTGAATAACGTTCTTTTAGTATATTTCCAATATATTTATTAGGGTGGCGCAAGAGTAAAAAAATTTCTGAATTTTGACAAGCATACATCAAAAGTAGGTTCAGTACATGAAAAAAAGAGTATTCTCAATTTTTTTTAGATTTTTCGGACAATATTTAGAGGTCGTTTGATGAAATAAATGACAATGAATTGATATAGTACGTACTGTATACGATAAATGATAACTGATTATTTTTTTTTATAAAATAAACATTCTCACGTACATTTGGAGAGGTCGTGAACCTATTTTGGTCCAGTAGAATAAAAGATATGATTTTTAAAATTTTATTTTTTAACACTTTTGATTAATAATATGTCTCTACTTTACCAAAAAAAAATCTAACAATATGTTACTATTTTTTTTCAAACAATAGACATATATTTTAGCGAACATTTTGAGAGGTCGATGATCTCATTACGTTAAGTAAAACGGGAGATATAATTTTTTTAATATTATGGTGCATGCCATTTCGTAAAAAAAGTGGAAAAAATTATTTCTATAAAGTTGCTATAAAAATTGCATATTTATTGGTACATAAAATTTCATATTTGTATAACAATAAAAACGTACTTTTTATTTCATAAATAAAGCTTTTATTGAGACTGGGTGCGTTCATAGCGGATTCAAACTAGATACGTATGTTATCGTCTTAACTGCATAATACGCATGCGTAACATTTTTCACTTTTAACTAAGTTGTCCGATGGTGAAAAATTTACATGCAATTAGGATATCATTTACTCATGAAAAGAGGTGTTTTGCTATCGGGACTGCTTTCGAAATTCTACAGCCCGTTCCCGAGCTTTGTTGTGAGCTCAGGTCCAAATAAAGAAAACACACTCGAAATGTAATAATAACACTATACACTTTATTTAGAGTGCCACAAATACATGTTGTATTGGATTTCCGAACGTGAAGAATACAATAACTTATTGTTTAAACTTTCGTTTGAGAGATTGTGTGAATGATTGCCTGATTAATTTTATTATCGAATGCACTTTCCGTCGAACTGCAAAAGGCTTGAGAGACCTTCTAACAATTTCGCGGACCACGTTACTCGAGCGGCACGTGGGTTGGAAATCGAGAGTTTCCTTTAAACGTACATACGACCGTGCGAGTCAGCGCCGCAGACACAAGTGGTTAGATTCGTCCGGAAATCGCCGAATCTCGGAATTTGCGATTTGTGAGTCACACGTGAACGCTTCGCAAACTAAATAACTACAATTGATTATCCTAATTCGATACATCAGGTTTTCTCTGATTAGATACCCAAACAAGAGGACATATAACCATTCACTGAAAACTCACGTAAAAAGAAAAATTAGTATTATAAGTGGCTTGATTTAAAAAATTATATTAATGAATAATAATCACGTAAAAAGTTTCACATTGCAAAAATTTACGATAGAGAAATATATTTATGTCATACATAACTAAATCAACGTTAAGCAATATATCTTTTCAAATTAAACCATGCATTAATCAGTACATACATTACGAATCGTATACCATACAGAATATAATAAATCTTTTTCATTTTTCACGTAAACACTTTCACGTGAAATTCGTAAAGTGAAAAGTGAAAAATGGAAAAGTTTCATGATCGATACCCAGATTGTACCTCCCAAAAATGCTGTTAATTGTGCACTTTTATTGCATGCGGATAACTCGGCTAATTTCAAGTTATATTGCAGACACTGTTATACTACATGAAAAGTCCAGTAAATGTGCTATAAAACTGTATTTATTCTGCGCTGATTATATGCGCTTATAATGCGCTTTTTACAGTGGATTCTGAAAGCGCTTTTAAAGCGCTAAAAAGCTGCTAAAGTAATGCACCTGCATACGTGCTTTTTAAGCGCTTGTGCTACGTGGGTAGTTTATTGAAGTAAATATGGTGCGAAAGCGTTACGTTTCTCGTAATCATAATTAAGTGGCTTTTATCTCTAATTCATATCCTCTAATAATACATTTTTTACATGTAAAAGTATATAATTTACATTTTTTTGGTACATTTCTATCCTCCCACTCCATTCCACCCATTAATGTACTTTGCCCTTCCAATATTCTTTCCAATACAGCGCCTATGCCCAAAAATACGTTTTATGCATAGATATACAGGGTGTCCGTCCATAAATGTCGGAGCAAATATCTCGCAACTGATTGAAGTAACAACACAGTTTAATAAAAGAAATTTATGCTACTCCGGGTCAGCTACAAAGTGCATGCCAAAATTTTTTTATACTCGTTGCTTTTTCGAGTTATGTAGATTAACATAGTTTTTAAATAAATACCTATTTTTTTTTTGCATATTCGTATAGCAGGGAACATTTGCAATCAAAATCATGCCTAGTAAAAAACTATCATTTTATCTTTATTATTTATTAGACGTAAAACAAGGATACATGATAAATAACTTTGATAGCGCGATCCTCGAACGCAGCAAATGTTATTATGCACTTCCGAACGCAAATAAATCGAGAGTTTCGGCTACGGTTACCGACTATACTCGATAAACCTTACGTTACGACTACGCATGTTACGTCTCATTCTCTGCCATAGCTCATGGCCCGTATTCAGAACGCGCTAACAACGATGTTAGCGCGCTAACATGCTACAGTTTACGTCACGTATACTATAGAATTTCAGAGATAAAAGCGCGCTTTTATCGATAAAAGTGCGTTCTGAATATGGGCCCATATGCTGGATCACACTGCATCCGATTTTCGTCGTACGACGACTCTGCAACCAATCAGAAAAATCGTATCATCGATACGAAGCAAAATTTTGTTTCCTGATTGGTTGCAAAGTCGTCGTACGACGAAAATCGGCAGCGCGCTATTGGCGCTATTTGTGTGGTACGCATCGACATATAGAATGGACCGCTGATGGCAATGGTGGGGGTAGAAAGACGGATAAAGTGAGAGGCAGAAATAACATGATCGTTCTTTCTCTGTTTATTGATAACTACTGATTACTATTGGTCGCTGTTAATTCAACAACCAATCAGGCTTCAGTAAACAGAGAAAGAACGATCATGTTACTTCTACCTCTCACTTTATCCATCTTTCTACCCCCACCATTGCCATCAGCGGTCCATTCTATATGTCGATGGTGGTACGTCCTTGTCTCACGTCTAATGGACGACGAAGATAAAATGAAACAAATAGCGCTAATAGCGTCTCCCCGAATCTAGCCAGTGTGAATCCAGCATTATGTAGGATTCACACTGCGTACGACATCCGATGGATGACGGTACGATATCCAATAGCAGAGCTTGTTACAAAATATTGTTAGCTATATATCAAGAAATCAAGCTCTCCTATTGGATATCGGACGTCGTACGTCGGATGTCGGACGCAGTGTGAATCTTGCATTTTACGCTTACGCAAGTTATGCCTGATTCACACTGGATGCGATGGGCGATGAACGATGAGCGATATCCAATAAAAGCTTGCTTTAGCTCACACGACGATGTAAAGCAGAGTTCTTATTGGTTTTGGTTATCGCTCGTCGCGCATCGCTCATCGCGCTTAGTGTGAATTAGGCATTACGCTGCATGTAAAAGCAGCCTTATACCATCATTAACAGGAAAAAGGTCGGAATCATGATGTAAAAAGAAAAGTGTATCATTCCCGTGGATGCGCAGTCGTTCATATTCTCGACCAATAAGGATTGGGTCATAATGCTAGAAAGCAATATGGCCACACTCGTATTTAGTGTGAAATTAAATGAGGTTATGTATATGATGACCGCATGTGTGCCGTATTAAGCCGAGCGTTTCGAGAATCGAGCGAAAGTTATGAAAGTAAGAGCCACAATATATTTATATGTATTTATAAATGCGATATTAAAGATAATATAATAAATTGAAAGTAATTTATTAAAATGTAGTTCGTTGTGAAATGTAGATTGTATAAATGTAGTGCTATGTAACCCTGCTATGTTTTGTTTGATTATAGAAATGCCGGCGTGCTGTATAATAAATGAAGATACTTGAAGATTTTGAACCAGGCAGCAAAAGATGTAATTGAAAAGAATGCTTTGATATATATTACTGGATATGTTGCACACTGATTCCGAAACACTTATAGTCATTTGGGCGTCCCAACCAAATCACTTCCAGATTTAGCTGGTGATTGGCTTTGATCCATTTCTAGAGGAAATTGCATGTATCCCAGCACTGATTTTCTAAATGCAGCTAATATAATGAATAGGGAATTTGAAAACTTCCATGGCAATTTTTTTAATCGAGAAAGTAATATTTTTGATAAATTAACAGACATCGTATGCACAAAACTGAACAACAATTTTCCTAAAAAAGTGATTGCATGTCTCGTACATACTCGTACATACATTAGATTACGAGAATTTAACAGAAAAATTGTTGAAAATAATTCTTTAAAGAAAAAATGCAATAAAATGTAAAGAATATGCAACAAAAAAAATGATCTAATAAAGTATAGCAGTAGAAAAAATTAATGTAATAAATGTATATAAGATAATAATATGTGAGAGTATTTGTGTAAAATATCTTCTACCTTACATAAAGTGATAATTTGCTTTGGCTTTTGTGTACTCGCATTGAATAACGGAAGGTCCTATAAGTGATCCTACTGTTTCGTGTTCAAACTGCGCGCGTACATTTCGACCCAAATTTCGTTGGCTCCGCTCATCGAGCCGCCGCCGCTATGCGCAATGATACACCCATGATGTAAGAAAACAAGGTGTACCATTCCCGAGGATGCGCAGTGGTTCTGCTCTTCAACCAATCAGAGTTCGCCCTCAAATGCTAAGAAGTGACATGGCTTCTTCCATACATGCAGCATAGCTGACTAGCTGTCAAACTATATTGATATTGAATATCGTTTAAATATCGTTTAAATATCGTTTATTCATTCAGTTTAGTTTTGTATAATAATTCTTAATAAAATTATATAAACTAGTTATGGACTCTTTTTTGTTAAAAACAAATAAACAAACATAATTACGACGGGGCATCTTAATGTTAATTTGTAAGATTATTAAAAAATTTTTTTCGCATTGTTAACTGCGTTTGACTCTTTATAGCCTTTAATTTATGTTTGTTTATTTGTTTTGTATAATATATTATAGTTTGCAGAAATGCCAGCGTCCTGTGTAAAATATATATCCGAGATTATAAAAGATATATATGTTCGGTTATGCTGCTCATATAGATTCCGCAATCGTATAGTGATTTGGGAGTTCCCACGAAAAATTTGCCAAATCCATCATATAACAATTGGATTTGCACGATATCCCGAGGAAATTGCAATGTATCTCTCTGAAAAGCTGCAAAATGTAACAGAAATTATAGATGATGAATTTTTTAAATTTCACGATACTTCTTTCAGTAAAGAAAACTTTTGATAAAACAGATGTATAATGTAAATTTAGTATTTTATTATTATTCTTACATATTTAATTTCATATATTGTTGTATTACACGGTTTTTTAGAGCATTATTAAGTATTAATAGTCTGATCTTAGTACAGCGTTTGAATCTCGTGCAACATTTAGGGGCGAAATTTGATTGGTTGCTCCAGTATTCAGTCGCCATTATGCGCAATGGTACACCTTGTTTTCTTACATCATGGATACACCTTTCTTTTTACATCATGGTCGGAATGATCGCTCTCAGGTTTCTCTCTGCAGTCACAGTATATACAGTAGCGCAACTCTCTGTCGGCACCTTTGATGTTAGTGAAGCCTAAAATGGAGTGCGCATGCGCGGCCGAGGCGCGTAACCAATCAGGGCACTGTATTCTATCTCACTTCTGCTCTCTGTTTATAACCTTTTCTCTCTTTCTAATTTATGTTCTAGCAATGTCCTAACCTAATTTGCACATTTGAACATTTAATACGCGTACTAACAAGTAACTTTTATAAAATTATCTTAATTTATTCCATTATTCACAGCGAATACAGAAAATCTATAGTTCTCGTTTACACTATATAGATTTTTAGTACTCACAGTGAAAAACGAGACGCATTTGAAAGAGAAAATGAAATAAAAATTAAACATATATGATGCACATTTATTTCTTAACACTATATTTTGCAATTAAATATACCCACAAAATATATTATTATTAACTAATTGTACAGCAATATTGTGTATGTATAGCATATATCTTGTATATATACGGAATTAGAACAGGAAGTCACAATAAAGTCAAAATGACATTAAAATGATTGAAAAATGACTTTTATTGATCATTTTGGAATAATTTTAACATCATTTTGATACAATGATGACTTGTTTTGCTTGAATATATAATTAATGTGGTATTTCATATTTTGAAATATCATATGGCTCGAATAAAATTACTTATATTTATTATATTTTTTTCACATTGAATATAGTAACCGCAGATATTAGGAAATGCGAGAATACACACACACTCTCTCTCTCTCTCTCTCTCTCTCTCTCTCTCTCTCTCTCTCATAATTTTGTAATTTAACTTTTTTTATTTAAAATGACGATTATTTTGTACAGATAACCTATTCTCCGTAAAGCTAATTCGGTCTACGTTCTCTGTTTTTTTACACTTTCTTAAATACGCCTGAATACACTGAATAATTATTATAATTAAACACGTATCACTTATCACTTTATCACACATAGTACTTCTCACATAAAATTCGTCGCGTTCCCGCCACTTTCCGTTAAATGGTCCTTTAAATGCCTTATATGGACATTTCTATGGGGCTGACTGACGCCGACAATAGAAAGAAGAAGTGAAATAGAATACAATGCCCTGATTGGTTACGCGCCTCACTCGCGCATGCGCACTCCATTTTAGGCTTCACAAAATCAGGAGAGTTGCGCTACTGTATATACTGTGCTGCCTGATGAACCACTCGGCCGAGGCGGACGCGTTTCGGTCGGGTGCTTTCTACCGTAGGTAATTATACAGAATCACTGCCTCACCTCAAAAATCGATCAAATTAGGTTTATTCGATGCGTTTTTGCATGAAACGAAAGAATCTGGCAGAAAAAAGTGTCGCTCTGCCCTACGAACCGAGATATTTAGCGTTAAAGTTGACGA
>NW_017278416.1:11025-19857 GCF_001594065.2 Cyphomyrmex costatus
TATTATTATTAATATTATTATATTATTATGATTAATATTATTATTTATATTATTTTTATTATGCGTTAAAGGAATATATGTTTACATTTTTGTTATATATGTTAAATATAATAATTACAAAAACATTTTTATTAAATATAAATACTGTATATCTAATATACATAAATAATATGAAATATGCATGAAATATTTTTTTCTACATAAATATACTACTTTATTTATTCCCTATTGGTGCTACCTAAGTATTTTTTGTTAAGAATTTTAAAGCATTAATTGTATTATTTGTATTTAAATTTAATTTTTATTAAAGTTTCTTAATCTTGTAATATTTTTATAAATTTTATATATTCTTAATATATTAATTTTTATATTTTCAATATATTTATAATACTTACTTAATTGTTGTTTTTATTTTATGAAAGACATATTGCAACGTTTTTTTTACATAAAAGTTTTTATAGAAAATATTTAATAATGTTAATATAAGTTAAATAATAATAAAAATAAAAATTGTAATTGATTCTACTTTAATTTTTACGAATTTATTAATTTTTACAATTTATAAATTTAAAGAAATTTGCGGGAATGGATGATAAATGTCGGACCAATCACAAACCGGGGAGAAGGTGGCCAGACTCTTATTAGAGGGTCACTACTGCCGAAGGCCACCCCCTTGCACCCGCCCGTGTGTGTGTGTATGTGTGTGTGACTGTGACAGATTTCCTAACCTAAATAGTCGTCAACTTTAACGTTAAATATCTCGGTTCGTAGGGCAGAGCGACACTTTTTTCTGCCAGATTCTTTCGTTTCATGCAAAAACGTGTCGAATAAGCCTAATTTGATCGATTTTTAAGGTGAGGCAGTGATTCTGTATAATTACCCTACCGTATATTTTTGAAAGTGTTGCCGACTTTGACCGTGCATTGTTTTGTCCTATTTGTTCGTTTATATATTTTTCGTACGATTTTCATTAAAACGATTTTCATTAAAGACGTGATCTGGCAGTATCGCTTTCCCATTATTTGGTAGGCGTGGTGCCATAAGTTTGAATTACTCGATGCGTGTTCGCGGTTGTGCTCGTCTCGATTGCTCGTCATCTTGCACCCTTTGACGACTCGGGCTCTCATGACGCGCGTTGTTGCGACGTGACGACGTCGTAGACGCAGGCGCCCAGATACCGGTCGAGCAACGCCATTCTCGCGGGCATTGCATCATCCGTTCGACAGACATTTTGATGCGATTTTCATTTTTTGACGTGATCTTATGGTGGAAGTATACGTGGTGTGCTTAGTTTTGCGTTGTCTCATTCTAAAATCTCCCGACTCTCTCTTTTCTTGTCGCCGAAAAAAATAGGCCTGCCACCACAAAAAATATTCCTAGAATAGTGGGTATTTCGCGCTGTTATGTTGCAAATCACACTAGGAAGCAGCACATGTATACACACAGCACACAATGCATATAAACATTGACATCTCTACTTTAATATCTAATAATTGTAATTAAAGTATGTATATATTCACATGTGCATAATAAGCTAAGCTTATAAACTAAGCTTACATGTGCATTGCAACATGAATCGTTGTCTTCTTCGACACTAGCTGTATTTCCATTGCCGAATGTAGACTCCAATATTTCAGATAGTTTTAGTAGTTAATTTAATATAAGTAATAGACATTATTAAGAAAAACACTTTACAGATTTTACATAAATTGTCTATATCAATTTTACTCAATGTGCATGTATGCATACGAGTAAAATGTATATTTTTGGAGTCTCAGAAAAAGTAGCAGAAGAAGACAATATTATAATGTTTCAACAAAATCGAAGTAAAAATAAACATTGACATAAATTTGACTTAAAGTTATTAAATATTACTATTATCAACACTTACCATTTAGAGTATTGGATGGAATTACACTTCCTCCTATGTTTTTAAGCCACTCTTCACGCATAATGGCATTATTCGGCAACTTGTGGAAGCTTACTTCCTCCGGAGTACACGTTATGTTGGTGTTCTTACACGCTTTAACAATACACTGCACCATTTTACTTCAAATTTTCACTTTAATTTCAAAATAACAGGCCTGCACGTTTCTTTCAGGAGACGGCTAAAGACAGACTGAGATAGATGATCCACGGCGCATGCATAAAAGAGACACTACTAGTTCAGTACTGCCAACCTTTCTAAGTTGGCCGCCCTATGTTTTTCGGTGACAACCGCGTTGAAAAGGGGCGTGGTTTACGAGTTCTGAGCACACCATGTATACTTCCACCATGCGTGATCTGGCCGTATCTAGAGTCCTAGATATCAGAGAAGCGCAACCGGCTTAAGTCAGTATCGCAAAATTACTAAGAAAAGTATTAAAAATGGCGTCATTTGCAGACGAAATATGAAATCCACCAATCGTCTATTAGTCAGCCATTTTTAATACCACTGAATGAATGTCATGATTGGCTGACAGTCAGCTAATCAGGACACGGAACATCGGTTGCGCTTCTCTGATATCTAGGACTCTAGCCGTATCGACCTACCTGTTGCTTGGAGGCGAGAGCCATTAAATAAATAAGAAGAAGAAGAATATACTGTGCTGCAGTTCTGAACTTCTGACGAACCACTCGGCCGCGGAGGACGCGTCTCAATCGGGTGCTTTCTACCGTATATTTTTGAAAGTGTTGCCGACTTTGACTGTGCATTGTATTATCCTAAATTAGTTCGTTTTCATATATTTTTACGATTTTCATTAAAGACGTGATTTGGCAGTATCGACCTTTTCCATTATTGGGAGGCGTGGTGCCATAAGTTAGAATTACACGGTGCGTGTCCGCGGTTGAGCTCGTCTCGATTGCTCGTCATCCTGCACCCCTCGACAACTCAAGCTCTCATGACGCGCGTTATTGCGACGTGACGACGTCGTAGATGCAGGCGCCCAAAGACCGGTCGAGCAACGTCATTCTCGCAGGCATCATTCGTTCGCCCGCCATTTTAATATAATTTTCATTTGAGACGTGATCTGGCTGTATCGTCCTACCTATTATTTGGAGGCGGGTGCCATTAACTAAATAAGAAGAAGAAGAAGGTTTCTCTCTGGCGTGACTGAACTTTGCTAAGGATTGTCGAGAAAAAAAAAATGTTAGGACGTAAAAAGAAGAACAAAAACAAATTGTTAGGAAAGAGACCTCGACATGTTCTTGATAAAGAGCAAAAATATTATCGGGAGAGAGACAACGAAGAATCCGATAAAGAAGACAAGGCAGGTTAGGCAACAATGACGAGATACATCTTGCGAAATTTCAATTCTGTAATAACCTCGGTTGAATTTTCAGAAGTCAGTGAACACTCGATCCATTTCCCTGTGGCTATGTGGGACATGGAGCACTGCGATCCCAAGAAATGTTCTGGAAGAAAGCTCGCGAGACACGGCTTGATAAAGATCCTACGACTGGGTGCACGATTCTCAGGCTTGTGTCTTACTCCAGTGGGTAATAAGGTAGCCAGCGAATCAAGAAAATCACTGTTTTTCCTTGCTTTCTCTCTCTCTTTTTTTTTTTTTTATAGAAAAAAGTTTAGAAAATTTTTATCAAATATTTAGAAAATGTCTAGTATCTAACCAGACAATTGTTCTATCTGATATTTGACTAGACATACGATATCTGGCAATTTTATAATCTGGTGTGCACCCTTATTTTAAATTATATATATAATACATATAATAAGAGTTATATTTAGTTGTTTATTCTTTGTATTTAAAATTCTTTGCTTATTACTTTCCAATATTTTTCAAGATTTTATCTGTGGAATTGTTTTTTTTTTAAAGATCTTTCAAATGGAAAATCTTGGGAGCTTTCTAATAAGTTATCTGTGTATCACAGTAATCATTTCATCTTTGTTTAATTTAGTTCCTACAATTAGTGGTAAAAACTAATTTGTTCCAGTTAATTCACTCGTTCCAGTGAGATATATATACAGGGTGTCCCGGAACTACCGCATTTAATCTTAAGAACGTATTTTTGAGAAAATTTTATGAGAAAAATTCTAATAAAAAAATGTCGAGGCTATAATAGTTTTTTAATTAATCGCATTTAAATTTCGCTAATGACAGAACTGAGATTTCGCGCGCTCAGGCATGACGATATGACAAGTGGTGAATGTACCACGAGGGCCCCATAAACATGCAATATTTTTCAGAAAGTTGTTTGAAAAAACATTTGTACCTTTTTAATTTTTAATTATACACACATGTGCGTAATTAATATGTATAATTAATCTCGGGGAATAGTATACCTAAATAAAATATCAATTCAATAGCAAAATTATTCAATAGCAAAATAAAATTATTATAATTTTACAATATGGAGTACACAAATGAAGAGTATTATGACATGTTACTCATTTATGGCGAATGTGACAGAAATTCACATGAGACTAGACATATGTATGTGGAACGTTACCCTAATTATACACATATGTGCGTAATTAATAGTTAAAAGTAATATAAATGATAATAGTTAGAAATACGTTTGCTTCTGGGTGTCTACGATGAAGGTAACATTCTACATACATACGTCTAGCCTCGTGTGAATTTCTGTCACAGTCGCCATAAATAAGTAACATGTCACAATACTACTTCATTTGTGTACTCCATATTATAAAATTATGATAATTTTATTTCTGTTACAATTTTATTTTACGTCAAAAATAGTTTATCGATATTATCACAAAAATGTTTACCATGCGAGATAAATGAACATAGTTACGAATTTATTTTGACAGCTGATACTTATCGTAATATTTTGCTATTGAATTGATATTTTATTTAGGTATACTATTCCCCGAGATTAATTATGCATATTAATTACGCACATGTGTGTATAATTAAAAATTAAAAATGTACAAATGTTTTTTCAAACAACTTTCTGAAAAATATTGCATGTTTATGGGGCCCTCGTGGTACATTCACCACTTGTCATATTGTCATGCCTGAGCGCGCGAAATCTCAGCTCTGTGATTAGCGAAATTTAAATGCGATTAATTTAAAAACTATTATAGCCTCGACATTTTTTTATTAGAATTTCCCTTATAAAATTTTCTCAAAAATACATTCCTAAGATTAAATGCGGTAGTTGCGGGACACCCTGTATATATATCCTAAAAAATTAATATCATAAAAATAAAAAGATCAAGCCGTCATGCGCAATCCAAGTGCTGCACGACGCTCGAGTGACATTTGATCTACGCACGGGGCGGTGAGGTGAGGACAGTGGAAGGCGAAGACAATTCGAAAATCGGCCGAAAGTTTCATACATTTTATGTATGTTTACTTTGAATTGACACCTTTAATTAATAATATATCAGTTACTTTTCATGGTAATATATTATTATTAGATAAAAAGGTTTAAATTTTTGAGGATCTTTTTTGAAGATGGCTTGACCTTTTTATTTTTATATGATTTTTTTTAGCATACACGTATTTTTTAGAGTACAAATATATTACAAATATATATTTAAAAAATAATTTAAAAATATTATATAACGAAAAAGATTGAAATTTGGAAAGAGAAGAGTGATGGGGAGATGGGGGTGATGGGGGAATGGATGCAGTGGGTCAAAGTTGATGGAGGTGTGAGTGAAAGGTGAGAGAGGAGAAAGATGCACATGACGGTGGACAGAGAAGAAGGATACATTACTTCATTTTTCATGAAAATTATCACTTTTTGACTATTTGTATGTTCAGAACAGCTTGACTGATTTTAAATTTTTTTTAGCTCAAATTGCTCGTAATGATACTGACTTTCAGGATATATTACATGCAATTCAAAATTTTTTATATTTTAGTAGTTATGATCCCCCCAAAAATGGACTTTGGTGGCTCGGGATAAGAAACTAGTAGTGTCTTTTATTAATCTTTTAATTTAAATTAAGTAGTAGTTTTTTTGAACATGGCAGAAGATACTATCGCGTCTTCTGATATATATATATTTTTTAAATGTTGACCAGAGCTAGTTGGAAAGTATAAAACATGTTTCCTCTGTACATACCTTGTAACATGAAATCTGAAATTTTTTACTCCTGACTGAAACATTCCATCTTGTTTTGACTAATTAAATTCGAAACATATATATTTTATTTCAAGTACTAGCATATATTGTTCAGCTACAAAAAAACAAATCTCCGATTTTATTACGAAAATTTAATGTTACTAACTGAATGTTACAGTGTGTAAATCCAACGGATTATGATATTATACGGGAGTACGGTTGCGCAGTCGTGGATTGCAGCTGGGCGCGGTTGAACGACACTCCTTTCAACAGAATGAAGACGCCTCATCCTCGCTTACTACCATTCTTAGTCGCTGCCAATCCGATAAATTATGGAAAGCCTTGTCAGCTGAGCTGCGTAGAGGCTATAGCAGCTACTCTGATTATAACGGGATTTCCAAAAGAGGCCGAGCTTTATCTTGGAAAATTCTCATGGGGACATTCGTTCTTAGAGCTGAACAGCGAGCTGTTGGAAAAGTATACTCTTTGCACAAACAGCGAAGAAATAATTATGACACAAGAAATGTACCTAAAGAAAGCCTGGCAGGAGAAATTAGATAGGCTTGGTAAAGATTTTTTATAATCTTTTTCTTTATCAATGCTTTATCAATGATTTTTTACTAAATATTATTGTTTATGTCTTCTTAGCGCTTCCTGATTTTCCGGAAGACAATACGGAATCCGAAGAAGAGAAAGAAGAGAAGAATGAAAAGAAAGCGATATCAAAAGTAACTGAGCACTTAGGCAATATAAAAGTATAGTAATTAAAACTAGTTACCTTTTTAACGAAATTCTTTATTTTGAATTTCCAACCATTACGATTTAAAAATGCATAATAAATTTCTAAAACTTGTGAAAGGACAATTGACAAATATGGAGGGGAGAAAGAAGATTGGTTTGTTTTTTATTGCTGAACTTTCAGAACTAGTATAAGAAGTGTACACTGAAGTGTTCTTTATTGCAGAACTGGTGTCAAAGACACTGGCCTGGTTTACATTGTGCACGCGATACGCGTAGGTACTATATTCATATCAAATTCGTACTAAACATTTAGTACACACGATGTAAACGCTGTCGGATTATTTTGGTACGAGCGTATCAAGCAGGAATATTGTACTAAACTGATACGCGTATCAAATGATACAAATGGCGATGTAAACGCATGAAACACATTTTGGAGGGAATTACCCAGCCACTCCCATCTGCATTAAACGTGCAACAGCAGCACGCAGTAACTGGCAGTAACCTCAAAAGTGTTAATCTCTTTTTTGGTCTATCTTAAGATGTCTTGTAAAAAAAGTTTCATTCGATGTAAAACGTTCGATGTAAATGCATGCGTACTAAAGCATTAGTGCGCATCAAATTTAATACGCGTTCTAATACTTTCACGATGTAAACTAGGCCACTGTTCTTTATTGTAGTGTAGTGATACTGAATGCATAAAGGTTCATTGAACTAGCTGCACTGGATCTAGAGCCAGTGTAAACAATGCAGAGCAAATGGAAATGTAAAATAGTCGGTAAAATTAAAAAAGTAAGCATTTCAAAAACAATCGGTAAGTAAAGTAGCCCTCTTAAACGAAAAAGACTTTCATGTATTAATTATATTTTAATTTATGTATTAATTATATTTATACATTGCACTTGAAATATGTAAATTAAAACCATCAACAATTACTGTTCAAAAAGTAGTAATCATAATATTAAACGTTAAATTTGTAAGATTAGAAAATCTTGTGTTCATGCATAATAATACTGGGGGACATCTTTACACAATAGTCATTTCTAATGTATTTTTGCCCGCTGAAGACAAATCTGTTATCAAAAATGGACTATTACAATTTTAAGAAAAATCTTAATCAGCAAACGTAACTCTCTTTCATACATTTTTTTTTTTAATTGTAATGTAACAGTCAACTTTTATCAATGGATTCGTATTTAACAAACAGAAATACGTCGAGAATGACTATTCACACTTGTATGGTGGAATTGCTATTGCATCTTCTCTATCAAATGGTAATTATACAGAATCACTGCCTCACCTCAAAAATCGATCAAATTAGGCTTATTCGACGCATTTTTGCATGAAACGAAAGAATCTGGCAGAAAAAAGTGTCGCTCTGCCCTACGAACCGAGATATTTAACGTTAAAGTTGACGACTATTCAGGTTAGGAAATCTGTCACCGTCTCACACACGCACACACACACACACACACGGGCGGGTGCAAGAGGGTAGCCTTCGGCCCTCCTCCGCACCCACACCGTCGACGCATTTTTGCATGAAACGAAAGAATCTGGCAGAAAAAAGTGTCGCTCTGCCCTACGAACCGAGATATTTAACGTTAAAGTTGACGACTATTCAGGTTAGGAAATCTGTCACCGTCTCACACACACACACACGGGCGGGTGCAAGAGGGTAGCCTTCGGCCCTCCTCCGCACCCACACCGTCGACGCATTTTTGCATGAAACGAAAGAATCTGGCAGAAAAAAGTGTCGCTCTGCCCTACGAACCGAGATATTTAACGTTAAAGTTGACGACTATTCAGGTTAGGAAATCTGTCACCGTCTCACACACACACACACGCACACGCACGCACACACACACACACACGCACACACACACACACGGGCGGGTGCAAGAGGGTAGCCTTCGGTCCTCCTCCGCACCCACACCGTCGACGCATTTTTGCATGAAACGAAAGAATCTGGCAGAAAAAAGTGTCGCTCTGCCCTACGAACCGAGATATTTAACGTTAAAGTTGACGACTATTCAGGTTAGGAAATCTGTCACCGTC
>NW_017278416.1:20028-27788 GCF_001594065.2 Cyphomyrmex costatus
CACACACACACACACACACACACACACACACACACACACACACGGGCGGGTGCAAGAGGGTAGCCTTCGGCCCTCCTCCGCACCCACACCGTCGACAGAGGTCTGCCCCGACAGTATAATCGTAGAAGTCGTGCGTTCCTCAGCAGGGGGGAGGGAGAGATGGACAGAGATCTGCCCCGACAGTATGGCTGCGTTCCGTTTCAAGACATAGGATGCTTTTCAGCAAGGACAGCATCAGACACTGTGTAACACAGAGAATCGTTTCATCCTCGTTTAACGTACGCAAACAACAGGGATGCAATGATTCCATATATGTAATACTACTATATGGCTAGTGCCTATAAGAGGGAGTGAGAGAAAGCGGTCCCAGAACCACGGTGCGGGAATATCATATATGTAATACTACTATATGGCTAGTGTCTATAAGAGGGAGTGAGAGGAAGCGGTCCCAGAACCACGGTGCGGGAATATATATTTCCCTCTCTTTCTAAGAGTACTTTGAGTGTTGTGCGCATGCGTTGGATTGATTGCATGCGCCAATAGGAAAATAGAGTGCGATCAGTGAGATGACGCGAACAGGTTATGCTCGTTATGCTTATTAGATGTGTGCTGTTGTACACAGGCAAAAATGGTCAAGATATGTTATTTATGTGGCAAAAAGCCTAATGCGACTGAAAACATTAGTTTGCATAGATATGAAATAGGTATTAGTTTGCACTGATTATCATGAAATTTCTGTAAGGGATTGCACTGTATTCTTATATACATAACGGCAATTTTGAAAAAGTTTATTTCATAAAATTAGGATTAATTTATTTATTCCGACTAAACTGACTCTGTTAACTGTAACAAGGTTATACCCTGAAGCGGAATCAATCACTTTTTCCTTCTTCCTTACACATATATGTATATTTATCCTTCTATTTATTATTGATGGAGGGGATGAATCCGACGCATGCGCACAACGTTCAAAGTACGCTGAGAAAGAGAGAGAAGTATATTCCCGCACCGTGGTTCTGGGACATGGACTTCTCTCTCATCTAGCCATATAGTAGTATTACATATATGGTACACCCACGGTAATTAATTCTGTCCCTCGGAAATTTTCACAAAATAAAAAATGACCACCTTTCTATATTAATTGTCACAATCCATGCATGATTAACGTTACGACTGAATCTTATCGTGCATGAATAGTGACAATTAATATAGAAAGGAGGTCACTTTTCATTTTGTGAAAATTTCCGAGGGACAGAATCAATTACCGTGGGTGTACATACTACCAAGAAGACTAGAACCAGGAGAGTAAACTCGGTCAAATATCGGTAGTGGGGGTAGGCCAAAATGTGACGGCGGATAACTTCCCCCACTCTTGCGCTTCATTAGTCCTCTCTGTCGCTCTGATAGTCGTTTTCAATAGAGGCCTAGAAAACAGAGATGCGACATTGCGTCGGTTGGGTTAGGTAACCACCGCCATTTTAATTCAATATAAGTGCTCTTGACCAATAAGCTGATGACAATTGATGTAAAAGGTAGAAAGATTAGATTAGGTTAAGTTAAGTCCGATATTAAATATTCACACAAATAAGAATACTTACACCATAATAATAGTTTTTTATTGCAGTTCGACACTGTATTGTCTAAATTTTTCTCTATATATATGTACATACGTTATAAAACTATATATCTATTAGATGCAATAGTGAATTAAAATGGCTCTCTGATCACGTGATTTAGACAGCCAATCAAACCATACCCTTCAATGACGCATCTCTGTTTTCTAGGTCTCTAGTTTTCAATTCGTGACTGCGCATGTCAAACAAACCTTGTTTCTGTTTAATTGAATTTTGGACTCAAGAAGACTAAAAATCATACATATTTCAATATATGTTATTCCAACGACGACGGAAATATTAATAATATTCTGTAAATAAAAAAAAATTACTGTAATCATACTCCAAAATTTGTATACAATACAGAATTTACCTATAAACAAGTTATTTAATATACAGTATAATTTCTTTTTACAACTTACATTCTGTTTAAGATGGTTTAAGAAGATTTTTTTCTTTTTTAAGTGTGTCCCTCGAATGAGGGGAAAATAAAGCGTCTTTAGCCCTAACCTTTTTGGGCTATATAACGCCAAGAAGACTTCTTGATAACGCAAAGGTTAAGAACAAGACTTCTTGGTTATAACCGACGCGCGCATGCGCAAACTTTCATTCAATGTGCAATGCCACTGCGCATTGAATGAATAACCGCGGACGTTTTTTGACCTACCCCCACCACGCTAGTTTACTCTCCTGGTTCTAGTCTTCTTGGGTACTACACAGCCCTCGGCTGAGTACATACATGGGGTCAATTCTCTAACTTTTATTATAGTGAAAATGTGAGCTAACTCACATCGTGTGATTCCCTAACTTTCATCATATCGAAAATGTGAGCAATCACACGGGAGTTCGTTCGGCAAGAAATTTCTTGTCGAAATGGTGAAATCCGAAAGAGAGACTGAGTAAAACTAAGAGAAAAACTATAGCAGCGTGGTCGCTCCGCCGTAGCATCGTGACGCGTGCAGCGACAGTTTAAGGTTTAAAAGGTCTTTTGTTACAAAATCCAAAGATAAAAGTTATCCCTAATAAAAATTTTTCTTCAAATTTTCATACGAATTAAGTCATTTTTAAGAAATACATTTTCTCTTAAAATTTTTTAATTTTATATACGTACGTGAATAGTGAAATATTTTAATATTTCCAAGATTTTTCATTTTATACAGCTTCTAGTAAAAAAATCAAACTTTTTGAACGCGATCCGTGTGTCAAAATGTGTCGACGAAAATGAGAGAGAGAGTCCGTGGAAGACGGCCATCTCTATCTTTTTCCATTTCATGGTGTAATGGAAGAGAGAATGAGAGGGAGATGGCCGTCTTCCACGGTCCCTCTCTCTCATTTTTGTTGACCATTTTGACACGGATCGCGTAGTCCATTCTCTATGTCTTTGGTGCATGGACATAGAAATATAGGGTCAGAGCATTAGCTCCGAAGATAGGCGAGGGGGGTTATTCTGAAATGCGGGGGGAGTACATGCCTAAATTTTATTGGCTACAGCTATGCGCATGCTCAGTATCGTGTAACATCGACTTAGCGGCCAATCGCAAATAAATAATCGAAACAAAATGATAAAAATTTGTTGTTAAAAAATTAATTGTAACCCATTACCAATAAGATTAACAAAATAAAACAATAATTAGAAATCTGAGAAGGAATTATATAGAAGTTCTAATGAGAAAAATAAAAATATGTACGCATATTCAATATTAAACAATTACTATTTATTTGGTACTTTTATTCACTATGAAAAAATTTACTAAATTTTAATAAATATTTCTTTGAATAGTTCCAGCGAAACATTTAATAAATTTAAAGACGTATTTATTAGATCTAAGAATCATTAGTTTGAATCAACTATCATTTTTTTCATTTATCTAAATATTTATTTACCATAAGTAAATATTCCATTAGGACACTTCAAAGAAATATTTATTAAAATTTAACACCACAAATTTTTTTCTTAGTGTAGATAAAAAAAATACAAATTAGGATTTTAGATTTATATAGATGGATTATATAATACTACGTAGAATAAAAATTATAGAATTTAATTTTTTCATAACATGTGATATTGCTTGAAAATGTGAAACCAAAATTTGTTGTACTCTTCTCGAGAGTAACATTTATAAAAAAAAAAACGTATTAAAATAAATTAATAATAATAATAATCCAAGGCAATATACGTATTAAAATACTTAAAAGCTATGCAGAATAAAAGGAACAGAGAACAGAGTATAATAAAAAAAAAGGTAATTATATAGAATACGGGCCTCACCTCCGATTTTGATCTAAGTAGGCTCATTCGACGCGTTTTCACTTAAAATGAAAGAATCCGGAAGAAATTTGTGGCGCTCGACCTCGTGGACCAAGATATTAAGCGTTAAAGTTCGAGATTTTAGAGGTTAAGATATCTATCACTGCTTTAAAAATAACAAATTATACACACGCACGCACGCACGCACGCACGCACGCGGGCAGGTGCAAGGGGGTGGCCTACGGCCTTCGGCCACCCCCCCGCACCCACACCGTCGTCAGAGGTCTGCCCCGACAGTATAATCGTAGAAGTCGTGCGCCCCTCAGCAGGGGGGGAGGGAGAGATGGACAGAGGTCTGTCCCGACAGTACAATAGTGGAGTCCCCCCGCAGGGGGGGCAGAATCCACTGTATCCACGCATACACTTTTACAACGTAGATATAACATGCGTGGATGCAATAAGTTCCGCCCCTCCTGCGGGGAGATTCCACTATTGTTTTTAAAATAAACAAAAAATACATAAATTACAATGTAATTTTACGATTTTTGTTCACACTGCTTATCCATTTCCAATTTTGAATGTCGGATCTATTTCTACAATTCGGTACACAACATTGCACCATTTTAATTTCAAGATATTATGTGAGAGCTAAGCCGAGAAAAAATGTCAGGACTTCACCGGTGCTGAGACTTGAACCCAGTTAGAGGTTAGAGTTGCATGCACATATATCACACTTGTCACTTGCGCATGCGTACAATAACAGCCAATCAGACTTAGGCATGTATTACCTCGTCGCACCGTCCCGCAGTGGCTTCCTCCCCGCAACGTTATGCTCTGTCCCTATATTTCTATGTCCATGCTTTGGTGTCGACAATAAAGCGGGGAGCACAGACTTTTGCATAACGCATAAACCATATACATAAAGAATTTGATTGGTCCATTGATTCATGCATAAGAAAATCGGCTAATGAAATTTCTTATGCACATGCTTTATGCATTATGCAAAAGTGTGTGTTGGGGCTCTAACGGACAATTGGAACGTAACTTGTGTCGCCTAGAGTCCTAGATATCAGAGAAGCGCAACCGATGTTCCGCGTCCTGATTAGCTGACTGTCAGCCAATCATGACATTCATTCAGTGGTATTAAAAATGGCTGACTAATAGACGATTGGTGGATTTCATATTCGTCTGCTACGACGCCATTTTTATTACTTTTCATAGTAATTTTGCGATACTGACTTAAGCCGGTAGCGCTTCTCTGATATCTAGCCTGGTTTACATCGTGCACTTGATACGCGTATCAAGTACATCATACTATATTCGTATCAAATTCGTACTATAAACATTTATAGCGTTTTCCACTGGGAAAACTGGTGCAGCACTAGCGCCGTGCTAGGTTTATATGAAAATTGCATTAGTGCAGTAATAGTGCAGATTCAGAGAAACACATTCGATACTGGCTGTATCGACACTGTACACTTCGAACAACAATTTCTTCTAAAAAAAATGTTTTATATATATAATTATATAAAATTATACAATATGTCCAAATATATATAGATACAATTTAATAATTTTGAACATTGAAATATTAATGCTAGCTATTTTACTAGATACGCAAAAACTAAAAATATTATTATTAATTAAAATAATTTAATATCATGCCTTAACGTATGATCGTATTTGAAAGCGCAAATATGGTATATAACCTCATTTTCAACTTGCACAGGTCTCCACTGACTTCAAAGACAGTGGAACAAAAGTTGAACTCAGTGCAAGTTTTTTGCACCAGTTTTGTCAGAGGAACATTAAACACTGAACTGATTTTCACAGTGGAACAACAAAATTGCACTCAGTGCGCACCAGTTTTCCCAGTGGAAAACGCTATTAAGGACGTTAACCGGCTAATCGATTTCTATACAAAATGCTTCAAATTTTAACTACATGATATTAATATTATTATCGATATATCCTCCAAAATTCAGAAAATTTAGCGGTACCGAATTCGAGTTATTAATTTTCAAAGTTGCAGCTTTTAACATGTAAGGTATAGCCCAAGCGTGCGCTCAAGTGACATTTCAATTCATAGCGACTGTGATATCTATACGATTGTTCTAAAAAATTAGGATATGATGCAGGACGATGCTAGAAATAACATGAAAAAAACGGGGATCCGTAGCGGTGCCGTTTTTGAGTTATCGAAGTTCGAAGTGGTGTATCCGACAGCACTTGAAGTAAGTCGCCGCATGGAAAGAGAGCCGTTGCTATGAGACGGGTCCCCACTTTTCTCAACAGGCTAGTGTGCGTGTATACATACAAGGCATCGAACCCGGTTTGCTTGCGCGTGAGTACACTCAGCAGAAAAAGTATTGGCATGGGAAGCGGAGTGGGGTGAGATATGCACTATGCACCGAGAAGCGAGTGAGCAGGGCTGCGTTCATAAAGTTTACTCTTTAACTCAGAGTTAACTAGAGTTAACTCTATAGCGTTCAGAAACTCGAATATGACCGGAAGTATGTTTAGAGTAAGCCGTTCAGAAATTCGACAGGATTAACTCTAGAGTTAATTTTCTTAACTCATGTCAGAGAGGTGGGTAGAAATAACTCGACATGCGCAGTAATGAGTATCAGCTTACTAACCTAAATAAGAGGTAATTATAGGTAATGGTGACTGATGTAAATACGTGCCTCATAACCTGTCTACACTAAATATTATAATATTATAATATTTAGTGTAGACAGATTATGAAAAAAAAGATATGTTAAAAATCTAGATATGTTATAAAAGATATGTTAAAAAAGATAGTATGTTATAAATCTTTTTTTTTATAATAATTATTTAAAATTTTTTTCACTAAAAAATAGAAAATAAATTACCTGTAACATTTTGTACTAATGTAAGGCCACTTTCATTAATACTTTTTCCTGTTTCGTCAGTCACTATTATAATTATAAAGATACTTTTTGAATATATCTTTTTTTAATAATCTCTCTAAGATGGAGAATTATATAATAGTGACTGACGAAATAGGAAAAAGTATTATTAATGAAAGTGGCCTTACATTAATACAAAATGTTACAGGTAATTTATTTTCTATTTTTTAGTGAAAAAAATTTTAAATAATTATTATTATCTCATCTTTCACGACTTATAGATTAATAATAAGAGATAGATTAATAGATTACAGATTAATATAGTGAAAGAAATTACTTTCTTTACGTTTTATAGATTATAGATTAATATAGTAAAAGAAATTACTTTCTTATTATTATTACTTTCGTATTATTATTATAGATTATAGATTAATATAGTGAAAGAAATTACTTTCTTTACGTTTTCTGCTATTATAAAATTAATTTTTTTCTTAATTTAAATTTCAACTTTTTATTAGATTAGAACTACCATCAAATCAACGAACTCAACTGATACTCCGGTCGTTCATAAAGTCACATAAATTTAGAGTTAACTCGTACCGTCTCGTACCTAACTCAACTCTACTCTAACTCTATTCGGAGAAAACTTTATAAACGCAGCCCAGTAAACTTTTGGCTACGATTGTAGCCGGTGAACGTCCTTAATGGCGAATTCGATTGGATTGCACCAGTGCAGTGTGATTGCACCAGTTCATCTTTTTTCCTTTTCCCTTCTCCTGGAAAGGAAAAGAAGAAAGATGAACTCAGGTGCACTCAGTGCGCACTAGTGCATCCAATCGAATTCGCCATAAGTAGTAAGGTGAAGCATTGCGCATAATGGCGGCCGCTCGCTATTTCAACCAATCAGAAATGAGCCTAAATCAAAGCGGCAATTTCAGTTTATAGTATATGATACGAAATAACAATATCGTGTTGAAGCTATATTTTACGATTTATTAACAAGTTTATTAACATAAAATTAAAAAG
>NW_017278416.1:27829-43216 GCF_001594065.2 Cyphomyrmex costatus
ATTTATTTATTTATTGATTTATTTATTTATTTATCAATTTATTTATTTTATATCAATTTTTCTTTGATTTCCAACATCAAAAATTACCTGTGTCAAGATTTATATTTTCGAGATTTTGTCCACAAACTTCGAGCCATTTTTGCTGTAAAATGACCTCTCGTGGGAAATAAAAAAATTTGATGCCTTCTTTACGAAAAACGCATCGTGAACGATTTTTGCAATTTAATATTGCACATACAGGCATTTTTTTTTATTTTTCGTCCTATTAACCACAAATGCTAACCTGCACTTACCATGCGCCAACCTCCCACTACGTTGGTTTTGGATTGAAGCCGCTTAGATTTAGGCTCATTTCTGATTGGTTGATTCCCCACTACATTTCCTAACGACTGCGCATCTTCGGGAATGCTTCACCTTACTACTTACACCCATGGCTATTAGCATGATGTAAGAAAACAAGGTGTACCATTGCGCATAATGGCGACTGAATACTGGAGCAACCAATCAAATTTCGCCCCTAAATGTTGCACGAGATTCAAACGCTGTATTAAGATCAGACTATTAATACTTAATAATGCTCTAAAAAACCGTGTAATACAACAATATATGAAATTAAATATGTAAGAATAATAATAAAATACTAAATTTACATTATACATCTGTTTTATCAAAAGTTTTCTTTACTGAAAGAAGTACCGTGAAATTTAAAAAATTCATCATCTATAATTTCTGTTACATTTTGCAGCTTTTCAGAGAGATACATTGCAATTTCCTTGGGATATCGTGCAAATCCAATCGTTATATGATGGATTTGGCAAATTTTTCGTGGGAACTCCCAAATCACTATACGATTGCGGAATCTATATGAGCAGCATAACCGAACATATATATTTTTTATAATCTCGGATATATATTTTACACAGCACGCTGGCATTTCTGCAAACTATAATATATTATACAAAACTAAACTGAATGAATAAACGATATTCAAACGATATTTAAACGATATTCAATATCAATATAGTTTGACAGCTAGTCAGCTATGCTGCATGTATGGAAGAAGCCATGTCACTTCTTAGCATTTGAGGGCGAACTCTGATTGGTTGAAGAGCAGCACCACTGCGCATCCTCGGGAATGGTACACCTTGTTTTCTTACATCATGGCTATTAGTACGCACGATGTAAACGCTGTCGGATTATTTCGGTGCGAGCGTATCAAGCAGGAGTATCGTACTAAACTGATACGCGTATCAAATTATACAAATGGCGATGTAAACGCATGAAACACATTTAATACGTGTACCAATTCTTTTACGATGTAAACCAGGCCTATATGTCGATGGGCCAGACGTACTTAGTGGCAAAACTAGCGAACACTGACCTAGTTTCCACCGAAACCCTCAATTCGGTTCCACTACGGTATAGATCAAACTTGGTGTACTGTTTCCATTGGAAGTAGAATTGAAGTGAATTAATGTTAAAGTTTCATTGTATGACCAAATATCACGCTTATTATCCATTTTTGAACGGCTTATACTTTTAACCTTTTAACGAATAATGGAAAGGTTGGCGATATTTACTTTTAATCTATTTCAGTCGTTTCCACCGACTAAAATTTAATGTCAATTCGCTGCCACTCTGGTAGAAGTTGTGGATCGAAGTGGAAATGAAATGAGCAGAGTCAAACGTATTTCCATCGAGTTAAATTTGGTTCTACGCCGCATTAGGTGCGAATTAATGCTTCGGTGGAAACTAGACCACTGCGAGATCTTCTCGTTTTTCATCCTGTCGTCCCGTCTCCCATGTTGAATGGTAACGAGCGACGAGCCGTGGTTTTCACTATTTCTCACGATCATTGATATTTGCGAGCCGCGCCGTGATCGAGTGGCGAGACTTAGTGAACTTAGACGTTTTGTGTGTGTGGTGTATATGTGTATACATATATATTGTGTGTGTGTGTGTGTGTCCTGTAGGCTACCAGCATTATCAGCAGCAGCCAACAGCCATCAGGGCTAAAAATGGCGGAGCGGACGAAGGTGACAACTCCGGCCACCCGGCCTGTTCCTATGAAGTTGTTTGCCACCTGGGAAGTGGATCGTACTCCTCCGAATTGTATACCCAGGTAAGGAATAACATATTTTCTTACGATTTCTACGGCATTGTTTGATCCGCGGCCCGCAGCGTGGTTTGGTGAACTTGGAATTCTTTGATGAGTTCGACAATTTGACGTGATGGTGGACGCCGAGTAATGTTTCTCCGACGAATGTCTGCACGCCCTTTTTCTCTAGCAGAGCTATACCCTGTTTTGATCAGTTGAAATACTCGTATATTTCTAAGTATATTTCTAAGACCTACGACGGACACTTGCGTTCTGCTTCGTAGTTGAGTCACAGTCGTCACAGTCGTATGATACACGTGTCGCATCTACTAGGTATTTCACTATTCTAACTCCGAAATGATTGCAACTGTCAACAGCGTCATAGAAATTAACTGATATGCTCGTGGCTCATCACGTTTCATACAATAAATGAGTAAACTCCTATTGTATTTGTCATATTAATATGTTTTCCGTATTAATGTTATATAATATTAATTTTTCATATTTTTCACTATTTTACTTTTAATAGAATAAATATGATAGTAGATCATTATCTATTATTAACCTTTCGATGAACAGAACGACGAATAGACGACACTTATCAGAGAAATATACGTCATATGAAAAGTTAATATGAGGCAAATTATTTCCCTTGATTTTTGTGAATATTGTTAATATAAAGAGTTGCTAACATGTGTAGTCAATGGCTGCGTTCAGTAACTCAATAGTTTTACAACCATTTTATGATGGTCTCGCTGATTGGATTATACTTTTAGATCTAAAGGATAGCGAAAAATCTCAGCAAAGAATCATAAAACAGTTGTAAAACTGTTGAGTCTGCTGAACGTTACCAATATGTATTATTTGAGAAACAATAATATGTAGAATATATATATGATAAGGGAGAATGTCCTAAATTGGATCTTGTTCCAAATTAGATCTTTTTAATTTAAATAAATACGGTTAAGTAGATTTGCGTGCTATTTATAATGTAAAGTTCTTATAAGATAACGAACATGTGATAGCAGTTTGGCAGTACTCTGTCATGACGTTCATAGAATAGACGCAAATATGTATTTTCGGCTATCATGCGAAAATTTAAAAAAAAAAAAAGAAAATCTTTGTAAATCCTTATTTAAAAGATGTTAAAAATTTGAACGATATTGATTTAAGATAATTAAAGAGTATAGAATTAAAAAATATTAAGAGTTTTGTGATTACTTTTGCGGTTTATTGTACAATTTGTTTTAATAGTTCGAAAGAACCCGTGTCCAAATCGTAATGAAATTCAAAAAACAAAAAAGAAAAAATTTTTTCTAACTCACCAGCGAAAACGATTAGTCAGTTTACAATATGAAAGTTAAATAAAGTAAAAGAAGTCATAGAGTAAAATGAACAACAAAGTAATAATGAAAAACATTTTCACAAAACTTATTATATAAAATATGCAACGTAATATGAATGCAAGGAAGTGTACTAAATCCTTTAACTGTCTAGCAAGTACTGTGATATAACAACAACAAAACGAAGCAGTGTGTCGATTGTCGATAACAAAAGATCAAACCTTATTTACAATGGGAATATATGAATCGTGAAGACCTTCAGTGTCCGTTTGTAAATTAAGACTATTTTTCTGCTTTTTAATGTTAAGCATCTCAGAAATTATTCGCTTTCTATAATTCGGTTCTTCATCTAAAATTTTAACATCTTCCCATTGAAAGTCATGATCATATTGCAATCTGTGATCCGTAATAACCGAACGGTTAGAAGTATTATGTCTAATATGGCTAATATTTATTTTTGTATTTCAATTATTTTTATGTATATGCACAGCTAAAGTTATTTAAATGTTTTAACCGTTTTATTTTATTTTATTTACTACTTGACTCTTATTGTCCTTTCTTTGTTAGATTATTATATTATTTTCATATAAAGAGTCCTTCAACTTTAATTTTATTTGTTTTTTAACTCGCTGACTGAAATAATGCGAATTATTTATTATTTTTAAACATGTCTTTCTTTAATTTTATACTAAGATATTATGGATCTCATGCTGTTAAACATCTTAAATTATGGATTAAATACCGTAAAAAGATTATCTCGAATTATTTGCATGTTAAATTCATTAGGTTCTGTATTGACAACAACATTTCTCCTCGACACTTACATACTATTAACAGTTTGAACATCAAGTTTTTTAATCAGATATCGACTAGAAAGTTTTTACGAAATAAGGAATTGTACATTAAGAAAAATTTACTCATTGAACTTAACGACATATACAGAGAAACTCATCATTATAGAATATTGTTATTTCGCGTAGTGAGCATTCTTTCGAGCTGCCTTCCGACTATTATTTGCGAAAAATTTTTAACCACTCAGGAGACTAAATGTTATCAATTTTTTTTGAAGGAAAAAAACAGAATAGAATAAAAAATCACCTGGTTGTCACATAAAAAACTGGAACAGTCATTCAGGAATATAGAGCCTATTCATTACCATGCTAGCGTTTCTCCTAATTCTTCTAACACTCCTTCAGTGATTGTGTCAATATCCCCTAATACATTTTCCTCACACATTTCTTCATCTTTAACCTCCGTTAGAGAAAAATGGTTTATTAATCCATCCTCTGTTGACATTTCTCAAGATACACAATATTTTCTGCAATTGGGTGAAAAATTTGCCTTACCTTGCAGAAATAAAAGTAGAATTATTTTTGATTGTATCAAGAGTATTGAGAGTACTACGATGAAGATGCCTATTGTCAGGAAGATTAATATCACTAATCACTCAATACCTATTTTAAATAACTTAATTTCTTCTTCCATTTTTACATCCTCGACTGATAAGCAATTAACAAAACTTGAATCTGAAACTGTGAATTTCCTTAGAACACATCCTAATATTATTTTTACACACGCTGACAAAGGTAATGTCACAGTGGCAATGGACAGAGAGTGCTATGTTTCCAAAATGAATGCAATGTTGGGTGATGTTGATATATATATAACTGTTAACAGAGATCCTACTAAGAAACTTACGTCAGCTCTAAGGATAATGCTCACTAGGTGGAAATCGAAGAGTTTTATTGACAACTCTAAATATAGATCTTTGTATTGCAGCGATGGTGTCCTTCCGAGAGCTTATGGGTTGCCAAAGATTCACAAGCCTAATTGTCCTCTTAGGATTATTGTCTCTTCGATAGGCACTCCATTACATTCATTGGCTACCTTTTTACATAATATTTTATACTTAATGATTCCAAAGACAGACAGTTACATCAAGAACAGTTTTCAATTAATAGATAAAATAAATAATATTGCAGTAAAAGATAACTACAAACTTATATCGTTAGATGTTATATCACTTTTTACAAATATTCCCATAGACATAGCCATTGACTGTGTTAATGAAAAATGGAGCTTTATCTCTGGCTGTTCTTTACCAAAAAATGAATTTTTAGAGGCTGTTAAATTTATTCTGGATTCAACATATTTTAGGTTTGACAACAAGATTTACAAGCAATGTTTTGGCACTCCCATGGGCTCTCCTTTATCTCCCATTATTGCTAATCTTGTGATGAGTAGATTGGAGTCTTTGTCGTCTTGCAATATTGACATCCTCTTTTATTTCAGATATGTAGACGATATTTGTACTATGGTTGATCCTGAAAAAATTGACACATTACTTCTGATTTTCAATGCATTCCATCCACGTCTCCAATTTACATGTGAAATTGGAGGTGATAAATTGGAATTTCTAGACACCACAATAACAATAATTAATAACAGATTCAGGTTTGATTGGTATCGTAAGCCCACATTCTCAGGTAGATTTCTTAATTTTCTGTCTAACCATCCAATTTCTCAAAAAAGAGGCGTAATTTATTCGTTGGTTGATAGAGCTTTTTTACTTTCAGACGTAGTATTCCATGAAAAGAATTTAATACTTATAATTAATATTTTACTTGATAATGACTACCCACTCTCATTTATTTTTGCTACAATCAACCAACGAATAAAACTTTTGCAAAGAAATAGACAAATTTCTCATGTTGAAAAGGCTAATGAATTGGAGAACAAAAAAGCTGTTTCTTGGCTTACGGTACCTTTCATACCTTTCCATACTGAAAAATTCAAACGTTTTAACAATGATGAAATTAAAGTTTCTTTCCATAGTCCTAATAAGATGGGTAAATACATTAAGGTACAGAAGGATAGTCTGTCGCACACATCCAAGAGTAATGTGGTGTATAGAATCCAATGTAATGATTGTGATGCGTCTTATGTAGGACAGACTGGAAGGCAGCTGAAAACCAGAATTAATGAACACCGCAGTCATATTAGACATAATACTTCTAACCGTTCGGTTATTACGGATCACAGATTGCAATATGATCATGACTTTCAATGGGAAGATGTTAAAGATTTTAGATGAAGAACCGAATTATAGAAAGCGAATAATTTCTGAGATGCTTAACATTAAAAAGCAGAAAAATAGTCTTAATTTACAAACGGACACTGAAGGTCTTCACGATTCATATATTCCCATTGTAAATAAGGTTTGATCTTTTGTTATCGACAATCGACACACTGCTTCGTTTTGTTGTTGTTATATCACAGTACTTGCTAGACAGTTAAAGGATTTAGTACACTTCCTTGCATTCGTATTACGTTGCATATTTTATATAATAAGTTTTGTGAAAATGTTTTTTATTATTACTTTGTTGTTCATTTTACTCTATGACTTCTTTTACTTTATTTAACTTTCATATTGTAAACTGACTAATCGTTTTCGCTGGTGAGTTAGAAAAAATTTTTTCTTTTTTGTATTTTGAATTTCATTATTTTCACATCTTTTGATTTTGTTCTCATGCCAAGTTACAGATACATTGTTTCAATATACGACTTTGCCATCTTGTATTGTTAATGTTGTAACGAAGAGAGAAATCGAGGAGTCAGTGAGAGGTTATGTTGGCTCAATCATATTGTAATAATGAATTTTTGTTGAACGTCTGAAGAGGACTCAAACCAAGAGTCGAAACTTTGTTGCGTTTTTTACATATTTGCGTTTTTATCATTTTTATAACATCATAAGCGGCTAAGTACTTCTAATTTATTTTTGTATTTCAATTATTTTTATGTATATACACAGCTAAAGTTATTTAAATGTTTTAACCGTTTTATTTTATTTTATTTACTACTTGACTCTTATTGTCCTTTCTTTGTTAGATTATTATGTTATTAATTAAATCTATCTTTTTAAATTATTTTAAACTTTTTAAACCAGACTTTTTAAATAATTTTTAGTTTTTTATTAGTTTCCAATTTTTTAGTTTTTTATTATTTTCTTATTTTTATTTTCTGTTAATTTAAAAATTTTTCTTTTTATTAGTTTGTTAAGTTTTAGTTTTTTAGTTTGTTAATGTAACTCACTTTTGGCAGCAGTCGGGAGTTTTTTTTTTTTTAACTAATTCTTGTAAAGTGTCCATTTTTGTGTTAAATTTTTTTATTTTTTGTTGTTTTAATAGTTATTTAAGTTTTATGTCATTATTCAGTTTTTAGTTTTTTTTAGGTTTTTTGTTTTAATTTTGTTTAGTTTTTTTACTTAGTTTTTAAGTTTTTAAATTTTTAGATTTTTTAGTGTTTATATAGTTTCTTATAGTTTTTTGTTAATTTTTTAATTTTTTTAATTAGGTGATATTCTTTGCAATATATTAGAATAAATAAAAAAAAAGAAAGAATTTCACGAATTTATTGGCTCGTAGTCCTGTTTCTCTCCATTAGTTTGAAATTTATTGAGCCTTATTACAATCTACATTTTTATTTTTTTAAATTTTTAGTTTCTTTTTTAGTTTATATAGTTTCTTAGTTTTGTTGTTAATTTTTTTAGTTTTTAATATTTCAGTTTTTTATTTTTTTTATTACCTTTGTCAATTTTTTTTCTTTAGTTTATAATTTTATATCATTAACTTTTTAGTTCCTTATATTAGTTTTCATCAATTATATTTTTAATTTAATTTCATACTTTTAAACGCTTTGTTTTTTAATTTTATTTAATTTTAATTTTTTTTTTTAAGGTTATGTCTTAAATTTATTTTTAAAATTCTTTTATTTCATACTTTTTTAAAAGCTGTATGTGTGTACATATATCTATACATAATATTATTACATGAAATTGTAATATTGCAAGGAGTTTGCAATGACGGAAATGATTCTTTTTAAAAAGTTCCTAAAAAATCCTTAATAAATTAAAAGTCCTATTCATTGTTACTTATAATACGGGGTTCCGATTGGTACTCTGAGTTCGATTACGTTGCGTGCAATTGTGCTTCTTGAAACAAAGTCAAAATTACAAAATTGAACGAATTTATTAGTTGTTGACCAATGATATTATAAATATCCTAGTAAATTTGCTCACTTTTACATAATTTTGTAATTTTGACGTCATTTCGAAATACACAATTGATCTCGAGGAGTGATAAAGGTGCAACATGTGCGCTTAGCGCTGCACTTGGTTATGCTTCTCATTAGTGAGATCCCTTCTATGTTTCCGCGTCGATTTTTTGGCATCAATTATATACATCTATGATTTTAATAATCCATGATTATAACAAATAGATTTAACCCTTAGAACATATATAGAATATATATAGTACTAGAAGGAGCATAGGCGTATAAGAGCCCCAACACACACTTTTGCATAACGCATAAAGTATGTGCATAAGGAATTTCATTGGCCCATTTTCTTATGCATGAATCAATGGACCAATCAAATTCTTTATGTATATGGTTTATGCGTTATGCAAAAGTCTGTGATCAGGCTGAAACTAGCGGCCAGAACTGGCGGCCGAACGCGCGAAGTGGAAACCGTTGCGACTGCCTCACGCTAAACTGTCAATTGTTTTACACGTATAGAGTACTTTCCGCGAAGCGGCATATTCCAATATTATTTATAATAGTTGTGGGAATGTTTATGAAAAATTTCAAGTCTCAGTGAACATGCTGGAATTGTTTATAACAAAACAAAGGCCGAGCACGGTCTTTACGTCGTAATACGACCATTGAAACAATTATTTTACATATTTCAAATCTTTTCCGCACAACGGCATAAAGCAGGTATTATTTCTAATAGTTATGAGAATGTTTATGAAAAATATCAAGTCCCTGCGAACATACTGGAATTGTTTATAACAAAACATAGGCCGAGCACGATCTTTACGTCGTAATACGAACACTTAAACAATTATTTTACATATTTGTAATCTTTCCGCACAACGGTAGAATGCAGATATTACTTCTAATAGTTATGAGAATGTTTATGAAAAATATCAAGTCCCTGCGAACATACTGGAATTGTTTATAACAAAACATAGGCCGAGCACGATCTTTACGTCGTAATACGAACACTTAAACAATTATTTTACATATTTGTAATCTTTCCGCACAACGGTAGAATGCAGATATTACTTCTAATAGTTATGAGAATGTTTATGAAAAATATCAAGTTTCTGCGAACATGCTGGAATGGTCTATAACAAAATCACTTCCAAAAACAATTCCAGCATGTTCGCAGGGACTTGATATTTTTCATAAACATTCTCATAACTATTAGAAATAATATCTGCTTTATGCCGTTGTGCGGAAAAGATTAGAAATATGTAAAATAATTGTTTCATTGCTCGTAGTACGACGTTGAGATCGTGCTCGGCCTATGTTTTGTTATAAACAATTCCAGCATGTTCGCAGAGACTTGATATTTTTCATAAACTTTCCCATAACTATTAGAAATAATATCTGCTTTATGCCGTTGTGCGGAAAACATTTGAAATATGTAAAATAATTGTTTAAATATTCGTATTAGGACGTACAGATCGTGTTCGGCCTATGTTTTGTTTTGTTATAAACAATTCCAGCATGTTCGCAGAGACTTGATATTTTTCATAAACATTCTCATAACTATTAGAAATAATACCTGCTTTATGCCGTTGTGCGGAAAAGATTAGAAATATGTAAAATAATTGTTTCAATGCTCGTATTACGACGTAGAGATCGTGCTCGGCCTATGTTTTGTTATAAACAATTCCAGTATGTTCGCAGGGACATGATATTTTTAATAAACATTCTCATAACTATTAGAAATAATATCTGATTTATGTCGTTGTGCGGAAAAGATTATAAATATGTATAAAAGAATTGTTTCAATGGTCGTATTACGACGTAAAGACCGTGCTCGGCCTTTGTTTTGTTATAAACAATTCCAGCATGTTCACTGAGACTTGAAATTTTTCATAAACATTCCCACAACTATTATAAATAATATTGGAATATGCCGCTTCGCGGAAAGTACTCTATACGTGTAAAACAATTGACAGTCTAGCGTGGCGGTGAGGCGGTCGCAACGGTTTCCACTTCGCGCGTTCGGCCGCCAGTTCTGGCCGCTAGTTTCAGCCTGATAAGTCTGTGCTCCCCGCTTAATCCCTGTACATATATTCGGTTGAAGCCGAGAAGATTGACAAGGATGGAGAGATGAAAATCATAGATTATGTACAAGGTGGAGAAATGAAGATCGTAGATTGTAATGCGCATACTTCATACGCGTGCGCGGTGGATTAAGGCCGCAGCACACACTTTTGCATAACGCATAAAACATGTGCATAAGGAATTTCATTGGCCCATTTTCTTATGCATGAGTCAATGGACCAATCAAATTCTCTATGTATATGGTTTATGCGTTATGCAAAAGTGTGTGCTGCGGCCTTTATTCACCGTGGATGCTAGAAAGCACGTTGATTATTCGCGAACTGTGTTTGGTTCTGTTCTACGAGTAGAGTTTATTTGCAAAATAATTTATTAGCCGTTTAACCCTTTCGCTGTGGACTACGTGTATACACGTAGTAGACTAGGTGGGCTCCCAGTGTGGACTACGTGTATACACGTAGTTATAAAAGATTGAATAAACAGAGAATAAACAAACAGATATATACCAGCGTTATGTTTTATTGGGTATTTTGAATCGCTGAATCCGAATTTGAGGTCAAATTTCGAAAATTCTAAACGTAAAATCCAATATGGCTGCTCAAAATCGGACAATTTTTAAGCATTTTTTATTATACACGTAATTATAAAAGAATGAATAAATAGAGAATAAAGAAACAGATATACACCAGAGTTATGTTTTATTGGGTATGTTGAATCGCTGAATCCGAATTTGAGGACAAATTTTTAAAACTTTAAACAGAAAATTCAATATGGCCGCTCAAAATCGGACAAACTTGAAGCATTTTTTGTAACACATTATTCTTGATGGCATGTACTTTCGGAAAAATTGTACTTTCGGAAACCTACCGCATACCTCCACGTGGTACATTCTGGGGTCGTAAATAAAAAATATTTACCAGCTAAATGCGGGGGTAGAATTTGGAATTTATTTTTCGTATTCATAATATTACAATTACGTATAATGCACTATAATTATAATCCAATAAATAGAAAATATTGTAATAATACAAATGGCTTTAGAATTACAGCTGAACCCCGTAAATCTCACTGTATATTGGTTCATGCAAAGACAAATATAATTCTTTTAAACCGTTTGAAAACTTACTTCATATTCGTTAAATGCGACCTAAAAAATCTTCGCGTAGCATGTTTCAAGCGCATCTAATTCAATATAAAAAAATCGTCAGTCATATTGGATCCGCCATTTTGAATTTTTGAAAGCTGACTTCAATATTCGTATTGAGTAACCTAAAAATATCCAGAATAACGAGTTTCAAGCGAATCTATTTGAATTTAAAAAAAATCGTCGGCCATATTGGATCCGCTATTTTGAATTACTCCAAATTCGTAATCAGCGTCATCGAAAACATAAATATCCATATTTACACAAATTTCAAATTGGCCGGAAACATCGTAACATTTTGAGCCCACTTTCGAGTTTTCGGTCTTTACAGCGAACGGGTTAACCTTAACCTTAAATTTATATATCAAATGTACTGCAGCTGACAGTTGTGTGTAATTCGCTTGCACGCGCATTCTCTCCCTACAGTCATGCGCATTACCAACTATGATCTTAATCTATTTTTCTCTGTCTCTCTACTCGCCATCACTTTCAAGAGACTATCCTTCTTCAATACTATATGATCTAAGATTTAACCTCTAATACCTCTAATTACCCGCCAACTATAGATCTGCTCGTGTTGCACGAAATCCTGATTGTACTTAAGAAAGCGAAACAGAGTGCAAACAAATAAGCACATACAATAAAAATACGAACAGACTAGATGTGTGTTGACTGTAACTGTAAGTCACTAAACTTCCCTGCTTATTGGTTAATCATTGGTTAATCAATTTAGTTTCTAGATTCATCCGACAGCCAATCAGAGAACATACATACCACTAGGATTGATTTATAACCTATCAAATCGCATGTTGATCAAAAATACTTCTTTATTATAGAAAAGAAATTCATGGCAATTATATACTTTAAACCAAGCTTGGTCAATAAGAAGTCTGTAGCCAAAAGTTGATATGAATATATATTGTAGTTACGGAGATCTTAGCTGACAACCGATCCGCTTCGATGAAACGCATACTCCTCAGAAACCGTTGGTCCAATCGCTTTGAGCCCTGATACTTTTCGACAGAACTCGCCGAGAACTGTCCAGAACTCCGAACAGAACTACTTGGTACTCTCAAACAATTTTCCGACCTGGGACTTGGAAAAAAATCTTAGGTCAAAAATATTTTTCTTAAATTTTATTATTCTTCAAAAATGTTTTTTATGTATCAAGAACTCTAGGTATTCACAAAATAGTCCTGTTAAGCTGAACTATGTGACTTTAAATTTCGTTAAAAAGTTAGCACCCCATTTTTAAAAAATTATGAAAAAATGATTATTAAGCGCATGTCATTAAAAATCATAGAGAACTTTTTGTATCGTCAAAAAGAAGCAGGAATTATCATCAGAACTATTGTATCTAAAAATTAATTTTTCAAAAATTTTTAAATTTTTTTTTAATATTCCAAAATTTTTTGTACATATCAGGCACTCTAGGCAATCGCAAATTAAAGCTATTAAGCCGCTCAGAACTATTCCATCTCGAAATTCGATAAAAAGTATAACTATAGTTGGGGTGCTAACTTAAAACACCCCTTTAAAATAAATGCCACTTACGCATCGTGTTAATTGATCTGTCTAATGAGCGTGGTCGGTATAATTCATAGAAAAATTTAGTTAACATAATTGTTATATACGTAGTTACATTCTATTTGATTAGAGCTAAAATGCAATTATATTAATAATGTGTACACTTATTAAACTGACATTATATAGGAAATAATTTTAAATAACAGAGCAAGGGAACACAAGTAAGGGAATACCAAATAAGAATTTTCAGATAGAGTTGTGTTTCAAGACCGACGATTGTTCGGTGCGCAAGTTGTGGGGGGGTGGGAAGGGAATACATATACATATATTACTTTGAATAATATATTGCGAAGAATATTACTACGTCGACCCGCCATCAGAGGTCTATAGATATTCGCTAAGATTCTCGCAAGTGCTTTGATACGCGTATCAAAGCACTTGCGAGAATCTTAGCGAATATCTATAGACCTCTGATGGCGGGTCGACGTAGTAATATTCTTCGCAATATATTAGATTGATTTAAAGATTTTAATGAAAATTGGCTCATTGCCCTTATTTCATTATATTAGTCAAATAAGATCCCCTCTGCTTAAACTGAACTTTATTCTTATATATTATTATTTATATATTATTAAGGGGGACCACCACGATGACGAGTTTAAAAAATCGATTTTTTTTTATTGCATTTTTGTAATGCTTGGAGTCTTAAAAATATGTTCCTATAATATTATGTTGAAATTCCTAACGGAACAATAGTAAATATGTGATAGCGTAGAACGTGGTCAGATGCCGCTAAGACATTCAGCAGTCCCTTTGATCTGCTTGTCGGCAGTTTTACCGGTATTTTTTTGTTTCTTGTGTGCTTCAAATGTGAACACTTCACATGCACTCGGATTGGACGCACTTTGATTCGTTATGAAATTATGTCGTTATAAATAAACTAATCGGTTGTGAAACTTTAAACGTGATTTTCTCGAAACCACGATTTCGTAACTGGGCGCTCACATATCTCGGCCAATTTTTATCCGAATGACTTGAATTTTGGACAGAATATTTACAACAAAATTGTCTTCAGTTGCACGTACGAACTTTTCAATCGGATTATTAGTTTTTGAAAAACAATTTAAAAGATAACGATTTTTTCGATTTCGAAAATCGTGATTTTTTTTTTAAACAGCGCCATTTTTTCTAAAATTATTTAATAAAGAATTCCGTACGTGCAAATGAAACTACACTCATATATTTTAAAATAAAATTTAAAAAAATTATTTCAGTGCTCCCATTCAGACGCAGCATGAGCGCCCGTGCACCCATGTTTTTTCAGACGAGGTGCACATCAATGAGTACTGAAGCTACAAATATTATAATAAAAATGAAAAGGTCAAGCCATGTTCAAAAATAGATCCTCGCAAATTAAAAAACCCAACAAATTTAAACCTTTGAAAACTAACCGCAAAAATTTGATCCTTTCTAAATTAAAACGATTACCTAACCACAAAATAGAAAACCCAATAAATTTCAACCTTTGAAAATTATCCCCAAAAATTTGAACTTTTCTAAATTAAAATGATTATCTAATAATGTAACATAATAATTTAAACCTTTAATACTTTAAATGATATTATCTAATATAATATATGACCACGAAAAGTAACTGATATATTACTAAATGTGCCAGTTCAAAGTGAACATACATTATGTTATTTTCTATGTTATGTACCACGAAAAGTAAATGAAAACTACAAAAATTGAACCTATCAAAATTAAAACGATTACCTAATCACAAAATAAAAAACCCAATGAATATCATCCTTTGAAAATTGACCCCAAAAATTTGTACCATTCTAAATTAAAATGATTATCTAATAATGTAACCTAATAATTTAAACCTTTAATACTTTAAATGATATTATCTAATATAATATATTACCACGAAAAGTAACTGATATATTACTAAATCTGCCAGTTCAAAGTGAACGTACATATAACGAATATTTTCTATGTTGAATATGTACCACGAAAAAGAACTGATAGATTTTTCAAGGTGCAAATTCAAATTGAACATACATACATATAAGTAAAACAGATTAGAATTTGTATATTACAGTTTTCTAGAAAATAACTGCAATATGTTATTC
>NW_017278416.1:46423-49351 GCF_001594065.2 Cyphomyrmex costatus
GGAGGAGGTTCGGTGGGCCAAAGATGGTGGAGGTGCGAGTGAAAGGTGAGAGGGGATGTTGAAAAGTTTAAAAAGTTTAAAAATGCCGACAGAGAAGGAGAAGGAGAAGGAGACGTTTCTTAATTTTTCATTAAAATCACCACTTTTTGACCGCTTATATCTCTAGAACGGTTTGACCGATTTAAAATTTTTTTGGCTCAAATTACTCGTGGTGATGCCGCCTTTCAGGACATATAACGTTTGATTCACAATTTTTTATATTTTAATAGTTATGCACCTTCCAAAAATGGACTTTGATGGCTCGGGATAAGAGACTTGTAGCGTCTCACATTTTTTGAACATGGCCAGAGACGCTACCGCGTCTCCTGATTATTCATTTATTTTTTTTTTAATAATTTCGTAATTGTATGTACTTTGCATATATAAAAACAATAATTCATACAAGCTATCAGTTTAAGAAAAAAATTCACAAAAAGAGCCTTTTTTTCAGCCGTCTCCGTGGTGTTCCCCCTTAATGTCATTGCATTTTAGCTTTAATTAAATCGAATGTATCTATAATATGTATTTTAAAATTTTGTTATTTAAATTTTCTTTAAATTAGTCTGATAACACTCTTATTTGATAAATGACTGTCGTCCATGCTCTTATACTTGACTGACTGTATATATATATATACATATACATATACCATCAGAAGACGCGGTAGTGTCTCCGGCCATGTTCAAAAATTGAAAGACACTACAAGTCTCATATCCTGAGCCACCAAAGTCTATTTTTCGGGGGTACAAAATATAAAATATAACTACTAAAGTATAAAAAATTTTGAATCGAACGTTATATATATGTCCTGAAAGGCGGCATCGCCACGAATAATTTGAGCTAAAAAAATTTAAAATCGATCAAACCGCTCTGGACATATAAGTGGTCGAAATGTCGCTCGAACAACATTTGATCTGTGCACGTGGCGGTGAGGTGAGGGGGACAGCGGAAGGAAGAGTTTATTTATCTCCGAACAATACTATTCGAAAATAGACTGAAAGTTACATCTGCGCGCAGGCGGTGAGGTGAGGATAAACAGCGGAAGGCGGAGGTTATTCGAAAATCGGCCGAAAGTTGTATACACTTTATGTATGTTCACTTTGTACTGGCACTGGCACCTTTCATTAATAATATATCAGTTACTTTTCATGGTAATATATCATTATTAGATAAAAAGGTTTAGATTTTTTATTTATTTTTTATTTGTTAACGCGATCGTATATTCCAAAACAAAATTATTAAAAAACGTAAATTCTTAATAATTCTGTGCACGTAAGAGTTCAACGTGGTTGTTGGTACGTGAGTAATATGAAACAAAGTTGCAATAAAATCCTTTATTCACATATATTGTTCATTCCTTCATCAAATTTTGGACGTTTCGACTACAATTAGAATCATCTTCAGCATACGAATTTAATAAACTCATCCCTGTATGTTGTGTAAGTAAGTTACAACAAATTAACCGACCTGATGTAAGTTCTGCATAAAATAAATTAATCAGAATGTTATAGTTTAATCTATATGAAATTAATAAATTAACCTACCTTATAACACACAAAGAGGAAGTCAATATCAATATACAACACATAATATAAAAGTTATGGATCTAATAATTGTTAATTGAAAATTACATTGTAATACACGTGTTACATAGAACCACGTTCAAAAACGACTAATACCTATACTTTAAATTTATAAAACATATCACACTTTAAAAGTCAATGTACGCAGTCAAAAACAATATTAACCTTCGTAATACACAACATATTATGTGGTGATAAAAATATGAAAAATATACAAATAAATTTAGAAATGTTAAAAAACGTAAAAAACAAGTCATCAAGTTTTATATTTCAATTCGTTCAGCATCGTTAGATAAATTTGATGTAAAACCATCCGTATCAGTACGTTTATTTAGACTCTCCTTTTGCATGTATATGTGTAAGCATTCAGATATTACACGTCTTCCTAAGTACCTTTCGAGTACGTTCACAATTAAAATCATGTCTCGTTTTTAATCTATGGTCCGTAATAACTGATTGAGAATTCGAAATGTCCAAAATTTGATGAAGGAATGAACAATATATGTAAATAAAGGATTTTATTACAACTCTGTTTCACATTACTCACGTACCAACAACCATGTTGAACTCTCACGTACCCAGGATTATTAAGAATTTATGTTTTTTAAATCAAGAGAGTCCGAAAGAAGATTTCGTTTTTATTGTTTAAAATTATTAAATAAATGTAAAATAGTTACTTTTCGTGGTAATGTATTATTATTAGATAAAATAGTTTAAATTTTTGAGTATCTTTTTTTGAACATGGCTTGAACTTTTCATTTTTATGATATGATTTTTTTCGGATATCACTTGCTTTTCAGAGTACAAATATATCACAAATATATATGAAAAATTAACGACGACGTTTCTTACAAACAAACCCATTTACTCGACGGTGAACACCTAGACATTTACTTCCTCGAAGGCGAACACTTATAGCGAATTCGGTCGACTTACACTAACACTGAATTCGTGTTGCACTAAACTGTACGAGTACAACACTACACCGCGCCAATACTACACTGAATTCGTGTTGCACTAAACTATGCGAGTGTAACCTAGTAGTGTCAGCAAACTGCACTGACGAAATTGGCAGTGCAAGAAATTTTGCACTCGCTCAGTTTGCTTTATTTATCCGAATATAAAGTCAGTGCTACACTAGTGTAATGTGACGCTAATCGAACACAGCATATGATGTGTACCATAATAGTGCAATATTACCGAATACGACGAGTGCAGTGCACCAAACAGGGGCCATCGATCGAACACGCTGCACTGGGAAAATTTACACTCAGTGTACACTAGTGCAGGCGATCGAATTCGCTAT
>NW_017278416.1:49547-54246 GCF_001594065.2 Cyphomyrmex costatus
CTTGACCACTTTCCTCGTTTTCCTCGTGGGTTCCAACCCTTTGAGCGGATCGAATCCCAAAATAATATCTTGTTGCACCGAGAGGTACAACATATAATAAATATTTTATATTATATATTGAATAATATTTTTAATTATAAGAGTTAAATCGCGCGCGCGTCATATGTGATGCAGCATGCAACACTGGTCTGCTGGTTAGATATAGATAGATGGAGTGAGATGATAGATAGATAGAGTGAGATAACACATAAAGTCAAAGGCCCTCTATTATCGAAAAAACGAGACGTACATTTCTCTGGTCGACGACGTTGATGACGTATCTTAAAAATAAAACGTGAAAATTCACAGATCCGGACTTTGCGTCGCGATATCTCCGCTCGTAGGGCACGTAGAAAAAAAATGAAAGAACTTTTATTATACAATTTAAGTATTTCCTGTCGATTGAGCGTATGTAGAACTTGATCGGTTCAGCCGTTACTGAGATCTGATCATCTCGACCCCGAAAAATTCTCCGTGTCGCGTAAAGGAGGCACGGCAGTGTCGCGCGCTTGGCTTAGCGTCGAGACACTACCGTGTTGTATAGTGGTAAAGTAGTAGTAATTACCGATGATGCGTATATCGGCAAGTAAAGCGGAATGTAGCGAGATAGTTAGAGATTGAGCGGCGATGAGCGCTGATTGACAGAAGGAGTGGGGACAATGGACTCAGGAAAAATCGGAGCGAACGCGAAATCAGAAAGACAAGAGGAAAAGCAGATCTCGAGACTGTACACATTAAATAAGAGAGACTCGTCCCCGACCATAACGAGGCAGATCCAAGTATTAAATTCGGACATTGTCAACGAATACAGACTGCCAGCGTGAGAAGCGTCAAGGAGATCCACTGAAAGTCGAGGGATGATCCACGCCGCTTGGAGAGGTCTCATTGGTTTGATAGGAGCGATCTGGAGCGGCATATCTGGAAAGGCCGACACTTGGCGGCTTGGAGCCGTGCGGTTGGAGGAACCCATCCGACATCGTCCCGTCGAAGCAGATAAGTCAACTCATGATCAGCAATTTGGAAGAAGAGACATATCCTGTCTCAAAGGAAAACGCGTTACGCGGATTACGTTTTGTCTCGAAAGAACGCGAGAATATTAATGAGAAATTTGTCTTGTCGCGCGAACGCGTTATTGTCTAATTTGTTGTAAAAGAACGAGGTCAACCAGCGTGACCAGATTTTGTATTAGAATAACGATACATATGTATATGTTACAAACCGGATCTCATGATTATGGTACAATAAATCTGTAAAATTAATTATAACACACAAGTTTATTAAAGAAATTCACGTTACAGTGTCTCCAGATTTTAAGACGGAATTATTACTTTGATGTAGTAATTTAAAGTCATTTAACGAAGAGACTTACAATTATAACATCGACATAAAAAGGATGTGTAAACGACGTGCGCGTTATAACTTCGACGTAAATCGAACTGCGTAAACATATATGTATAGTGTTTCACCAAGATCAAGAAGTTCAAGAAATCTTGTCTTGGTTTTGTCTTGAATCAAGACAAGACTAAAACAAGAAAAAGAAAATAATTTCAAGTCAAAACCAAGTAATGTGTTATCAAGACCAAGATTTCTTGACAAGAAGTCAAGAAATTTCTTGAAATTTTTTATGTATAAGGGGATCCTAAAGTAATCTGTATTAGGGTAGACCGGGGAGTAAAGGTCCTCGGGGAAAAAGGTCCACCTCTTGTATCTCGGTAATAACGCATTTACTAGAAAATTCCACCACACAGTTTGTCAACTAAGAGTGAGAATCTTATGTCTCACAATTCGTTGCTACCTGATAACCGCCAGGAAGTTTGTACGGATGTGCCCATGTGTTTGAGGGCCAAAAGTAAGCTATTAGCGCTGCAGTTATTTTGGTCTGAAAGGATCATTTTTGCACCTAGATAGATTAAATAAGGGTATTTATTAATTTATTCTATTGCTTTAACAGTGTAATTATTAAAATGGTTATTACTATTATAGTTTTTTAATAATAATGCCTCAAAGTTTACTTTTCTTGTTGGGTAAAAAGTGCCATGATTGTTGGGGTAAAAGTGCCATGGTTGTTCTGTGTTCGTTAATGTTGATTCTATAACAAGTCGATAATCCTAAGTCTTATCAGTGACGTTGACCAATAGCCAACAGTACGAAATGTTACCGATTACTTTCGATTATCGACTCATTGTAGAATCAGCATTAGTGGTGTTCGTTACGCAGAGAGACAGGTAATTATTCAGAATGCGATTTTCATCTCCGATTTTGATGAAATTAGGCTTATTCGACGTGTTTTTGTACGAAACGAAAAAAATTGTAAGAAAAAACGTTGGATCGGTCCTGCGAACTAAGATTACGCGTTAAAGTTAACTAAACCTATTAACTTAGAAAATCTGTCAAAGCGATGAAGTGTAGCGACACAAATGCGTCTTCTTCTTTCTTAATTAATGGCTCCCGCCTCCAAATAGTAGGTCGATACGGCCAGATCACGTCTTTAATGTAAACCGTACAAATATGAAACCGAACGGGTGATGCAATGCCCGCGAAGATGGCATAGCCCGAACGGACACCGAACGTCTACGACGTCGTCACACCGCAATAACGCGTGTCAGGACGAACGAATGGGTCGAGCCAACCGCGGACACACATCCGTGAGGATCAATGCTCACAATCTGTTAAAGTAGACAACACTTTCAAAAATATACAATAATGAGCACTCGATCCGAAACGCGTCCGTTACAGTCGAGTGATTCTTCAGAACTAGATACAAACGCTTCGAATGAGCTTAATATAATCGAAATCAGAGGCAAAGCAGCATTCTAAATAATTACCGAGAGACTTTCAGTTGTAATTTTATTAAAAATAATCTTATATTTTACTATTTGTACCTACATAACAAATGTAGAAGTATTGGTACTTTTTACCCCATTACGTGCACCTTCTTGCCCCGCATATGGGGTAAGAAGTGTCGAGTGACTTCCTCTGCAAAATTTACGATATCTTTGTAATGAAGGGTATATATGCGTATTATCTTGCATGTATTTTGTAGCCAAAAGTCTCTAGTTTCGAAAAATATCAACAAGATCTGTGTGAGTTAAATATTCTTTATTTTATAGCAAAAAATCTCAAAAGTGGACCTTTATTCCCCGGTCTACCCTACGACTAAATCTTATAATTTTTGTATCGTAAATACTTTTTTTGTCATTCACAGATTCGAAAATCCTTTTACAGAATTAAAGTATACGCAATAATATGTGCCTGTGAGGTAGAATTTATGCTGAAAACGATAAAAAATTTCAAAATTGAGTTCTTCTTTACCATTTTTTAGTTTAATATGGCGCTCCAAAGCTGTCACGTCGTTGCACGTCGTAACAACATTTGTTTTATATAAAAGTTGCGCAATCTGTACTTAAGAAATAGTAGTCCGCAGGCATGTAGTTTGCATGAAGAAACAGCGTGGAGTTCTTAAAATTAGATTTAGATGTCTAATTAAAACATAATTATGATACAAAAATCTACGTATATGTATGTCGTGCGTGAGTAAGGTATTCATGTAGTGATGTGTCAATGACACGTAATCGTCTGTGTAAGTGCTATTTCCAATATGATTAATTTTCTTTAGGATCTCCTTAATGTTTTATGTTTTGTTTTATGTTCTTTGTTCTTTTGTTTTATGTTTGTTTTTATGTTTTTATGTTTAATTGTTTTTTAGGCCTTATTTAAAAAACAAAAAATTTCAAGAAATTTTTTTCTTGAGATCAAGACAAGAAATGAAGTGTCAAGAAATGCTCAAGATAAGAAAAACGTAATTTCTTATCTTGAACATCAGGACAAAACAAGAAATGTTCTTTGAGACAAGAAATCTTGTCTTAGTGAAACACTAAACATAGATTTAAAAAATAAGGTAAAAATATGGAAATGAAAAAGCGCGAAAGTTTGGGAAACTGAGGAAACTCGATATTTTCTCAAATTGATGAGAGAATAATTAACGGTAAGTAATAAAAAGTTAAGACGGAAAAAGATTTCGAGCAGATGACATATTTTTAACAATTTAGAATCGTAACTAGAAATTATAACATCAACGTCCCTGAACGTGTAAACGCGACTCGCTTAAGTAGGAGTTATAACATCGTTACTAAGTCGAAATTATGGTGACGTTTAAATATAGTCATTGTCTAAATTATAGGAGGAGATCAAAACAGATAAATATAAATAGAATGAAAGTGAAACGTTTAAAAATAGGATTTCGGTAAATCTTCGGAATAGGGGAAACAGCTCCGATCTTCTTGACCTTGACATATGTTGTCAAGGTCATGACCCTGAGTAACTTTGCCTTAACAACTAGCCGTCGCTCGCCCTTCGTTAAAAAGATATTAACAAAAAAAGTTTCAAAAAATAACGTACCATTATACTGCTGTATATAATAAAAAAAACATTACTAAATGACAATAATGTTAAATAAACGTTGAATATCTATGGAGAATTATGTTACGATTCTAACGGATACAAATTACTCATTATTTTAAAAAATCGTTCAATACGTTTGTCAAAAGTATACAGTCTTTTGAACAAAAATTCCGCTATGTAATGTTCATAATTGTACTCTCTTGTACCAAAACGTGGAATATTAGCACGTAAATCCCAGGGGCACACGACTTCTACGATT
>NW_017278416.1:54515-55556 GCF_001594065.2 Cyphomyrmex costatus
TTCGCGTGGAAGGTCAAAACCTATGTAGAATAGTATTTAATATTGTATATATAGCAGAAATAGGACGTTATTTTTGAAACTTTTTTTGTTAATATCTTTTTAACGAAGGGCGAGCGACGGCTAGTTGTTAAGGCAAAGTTACTCAGGGTCATGACCTTGACAACATATGTCAAGGTCAAGAAGATCGGAGCTGTTTCCCCTATTCCGAAGATTTACCAGGATTTCAAGAATGTTAACTGTTTTTTTAAGAATATATTTTTTTTATAATAACTTTATTATAATATATATTCATACAACCTCCTTTATATCCAATACATTATCATTACTGATAAAATTACATGATAATACAAAATAATAAATCAATATACAGGGTGTTCATTAAGTCGCGGACCAGTCTAATATCTTTTGAAAAAATAAAAATTTCGAAAATCGCCGAAACACGTCAAACGAGTTTTCAAAAAATCTATCTTTTGCGGGGGGCGCGAGGGAGGAATAAATTCTTAAATGGGAAGGGGAGTCGAGTGGGGGCTTGTTTGAAAGGTCTTTTCGTGACGAATTCAAAACACTATGCATAGAGGGCGCTGCGAACATTTTTCGCAAAAATATTTGAGTTTTAAGATTTTTAATACCACCGGCATTTGCGTTACCCAATGTACAGGGTGTTTCCGATACATACACATCTTTATGTCGGGTTGCCTATCTAATTATCGGCAGGGGCATGCTCATCCGCAGGAATCTGCTTATCGACATAGTAATAAGAATAAGATTAGATCGCAATTCTGGCGGGGAATAAGACAAGATAAAATGTATTTTACAATCTGAAATAGTGTAAAATTCAATAATATAATATAAAGTATGTATTTAATAATTAAAATATATTTTCCGACGGAAATTGATACTGTAGTTCGTAAGAAGGCACTCACGTAAATAAGTCTGTATGTTCAAAGAAGAATACTCAAAAATTTAAATCTTTTTATGTAATAATGATATATTACTATAAAAAGTAACTGATATATTATTAATTAAAGGTGCCAGTACAAA
>NW_017278416.1:55585-62074 GCF_001594065.2 Cyphomyrmex costatus
GACCAAATGTCGCACAATGCTCGAGTGACATTTGGATAGCGGTGAGGTGAGGGGGCAGCGGAAGGCAGAGACGATTCGAAATAATATTATGATCTGCGCGCGGTGAGATGAGGGGGACAGCGGAAGGCTGAGGCGATTCGAAAATCGGCCGAAAGTTGCATACAATTTATGAATGTTCATTTTGTACTGGCACCTTTAATTAATAATATATCAGTTTTTTATAGTAATGTATCATTATATATATTACATAAAAAGGTTTAAATTTTTGAGTATTCTTCTTTGAACATACAGACTTATTTGCGTGAGTGCCTTCTTACGAACTACAGTATCAATTTCCGTCGGAAAATATATTTTAATTATTAAATACATACTTTATATTATATTATAGAATTTTACACTATTTCAGATTGTAAAATACATTTTATCTTGTCTTATTCCCCGCCGGAATTGCGATCTAATCTTATTATTACTAAATAAGCAGATTCCTGCGGATGAGCATGCCCCTGCCGATAATCAGATAGGCAACCCGACATAATGATGCGTATGTATCGGAAACACCCTGTACACCACGTGGAGGTTGCTCGGTTGGATTTAATACATCGTGCAGCTCTGAAAAGGACTGATTTTATGTAAAACGATTATTTATTCTCTTCGGGGTGCTTGATTATAGTGAGTCCCCTTGCCTCTCACTTGTGCGGTTGGTACATATGCCAGTTTATTACTTACAACCAGGGTTGGGTAAGTTAATGTTTTTTTTTAACTGAATAAAGTTAAAGTTAATGGCTTTACAAAATTAATAATGTTAAACCCCAAAAACTCCTGACTACTGAATTTCAAATCGCTAGAATAAAAATTCGCATTGTCGGCCGCCATATTAGATCCGTCATTTTGAATTTTGAAAATCTGATAACGGATTCTTCATCAGCGACCCAAAAAACAGTCGTACACGATGATCTACGAAATTTCGTTGGCCGGATCCCTCTCCGCACTTTTGGCCCACTTTCTGATTTCAGCCGACATAGCGAAGGGGTTAATATGTCGTCCCACTTGTCACAAGGGCGTTTCAATGATTGAAGCGCATGTAAATGTTTAGTAGCTCCGTCCGCTACTTGTCGTAACTCTAGAAGGTTCTCCTTAGATAAAGATGGCAATTCCATTATCGCTTTAATGTGATTCTGTACAACCACGCGTTCGTTGTCATAACGATCTTTAAGGCACGTCCATGCGACTTCGTAATTAGCATCGGAGATTTCCAACGAACAAATAATGCCACTCGCTTCGCCAATAACCGATGATTTCAAATATTGTAATTTTTGAGCATCACTGAGGGTGCCATTTGAATGTATAACTGAATTGAAAATGTCACGGAACGGAAACCACTCATCATACTTGCCCGAAAAATTAGGAAGATTTAATTTCGGAAGTCGTACATGAGAAAACGATTCTGACGCCCCCCGCAAACTTGAAGGCGAAATTGTATCCGACCGGCGGACTGGAGGCGTGGAGATCGTTAGTTCTCTAATTTTTGCGGCCAATGAATAGAAAGCCTCTTCGAAGGGAGTACGATCATTGCACTCGGTTTCGTCGACGAGCTCTAACTCTGTTTGCACTGTATTGTACTCGATCCAGTGACTCTCTAATTTATTTTTTCGCTCCTCGAGTTGAGCAATTATAAAAGCAGAAGGCTGAGTTATTGAATCTACGTAAGTTTTAATGCGCGTGCAGGAGGCTTTGATAAGCCCGCGCTGCCTCTTTAGCTTGGTGAGATCTTGCACTGACATGATTGCGATGTAAATAAGCGACGGATTAAAAAAGGATGGTTCGGTAACTGCACCAAAAAACAACTTTCCTTACCTTGAGTATGTGCGCATGCGCACGCACGAAAATACGCTCGCCGCGAATTGACGCGTCGCCCGGAGATGATTCCCCTCTAGAAGCGATGCTCGTCCTTGTAGATCGTCAGCGATGCTCTCCGTAGACGGCAGCGACGTGGCGAAGGGGCGATCCACCGTAATCGTGAAGACGTCGACCCTCGGCTCAATGTCCACGGATGTCCTTGTGCAGCGTGGCTACCCTTGATGAACACGAATTGCTGTCGTGTATGATGCGACGGCCTGTGTCGTCGTCGCGTTGGAATGTGGTGCCGGAAATGTAATTTCCCAGCGTGAGCGTCGTAACGGTGCCCCGCGAAAACGAGCCGCTCTTGTCAATATGGCGGCTTCTTGTCGAGCCGCGTGTCTAGATGATTCCACACAGAGAGAACGATTTCTTTACATTGGAGATTTCTATTTATTTGACGTACATTTATTTCATTGAAACAATTTAATCTTAAATGAAACATTATTTTATTTAATATCAGTATTTTAGTTTAAATGTGTTAAAAATGTATTCATTGGCAGGAATATCACGTTTATTTAGAGCAATATTTTTAGATGAAATAACATTTTCTTTGGTTACACTAAATATTATTCCATGAAATAAAACGTTTCTTTGCATAAAACTAATATAAATTATTTTTTTGATTGAAATAAGTGTGTTTTTGAAGTAACCACTCGTTGGCATTGTTGCGTTTTGACATGCGCAGTGAGTTTTCTCGTACTTTCCGCGCTCGGCCGCCTCGGCTTCAGTTGTTTAGTGTCTATAACCGCATTATGGACATTATCGCCACATCGATAATCATCGCCAGTAATCTTTGTTTACTATATGTTTACACTTAATTAATTAAAGACAAATTTGTTTACATAAATAATTACAGACAATTTATTGTGTTTAAAAATGTATACCCACATACACATTTTCTGCTTAATTAATTAATTTTTGTTTTTAATAAGTATGTATATTTTTATATCTTGCAATACTTCATTAACTCGTAGTGGTCACACCTCTTAAAAATAACGTATTGGTCACACTGGGTCCAGTTGATTGACGCAAAAAAACAGTCGCTATTTGCCTTCTACTTGATCTATTGACTACATCAACTCAAAAATTGCCTCGGGTCAGACAGACCCAGTGTGACCACTACGGGTTAAGATACAACTGTAAGCTATTCCATTATAATACCTCTATTTTTATTCTTTTCTATATTTTTATTGTATCAGAGAATAAAATTGACGACTTAACTGTGATACAACAGTTAACAAAGGAAGAACTTAAGGAATTGATTCCCTATTTGGGTGATAGAAAAAAGATAGAAATAGCATTATCTGAAATATCGAGTACAGAAATAGTATTATCTGATGAAAAATCGAGCCAACCTTTGATATTGCCATCCGAAAAAGTGGTATGCATTAAATTCTAAATTATACTTTTGAATTGTTTTATTTTTCAAGTTTTTTCTTTAGTTATTAATTTTTTTCATATTTTTCTTTTTCCAATATAGATATTATTTATAATATAACTGTAAAAACAACTTATTATAATATTTTGTAGTTATTAAATATTTTTATTATTTTACTTATTTTAAAGAATAATTTCTTTCTAAATATTTATTTTATAATATCGTTTTCAGACACCTTCAAGTTAAATATCAAACATTACAAAAACAAAAGAGCCTGTTACAAAAAAGCCAAAAGTTTCGAGTATTTTGTCATCTGACTTAGATGTTTCATCGACATCATCATTGTCTTCTGACTTTGATGCAGCTTCAACATCGTCAATTTTTTTATTTGATGAAACATTAGAAGTTTCAAATATTAACAAAAACATAAATTCTAAGATTAATGATGTATTGAATACATATGGAGTTATCAATTTTGATTTAAGAGGTCTGTTGAGCAATCATATCATAGGAAGAGCTATTCTATTAAAGTTTGAAAAAACAAAAATAATTGATAATAAAGATCGCAATCATTTGTGTGACACCATCATATGTCAATTATTATTCCTTATTGAAAAGAAACGTTAAAATAATGCAGTAATAAGCATTTTGGCTGATAAAGTAGTTGAAATATTTCAAGGAGAAAGGAAATCTACGTATTATGTTAGTCCTATTGGAAAAAAAAGATCACGCTACAGCAAACCACAGAAGTAGCCAGAGGAAAATTAATAGATAAGCACAGAAATAAGCTTAGTGTACTACGAAAAACTTTGGCAGCTTCTGAAGTATCTACAGTCAAGGAAGACCAAGGTAAATATGATAATAATCCTTATACACTGTTGGAAATTTTTTTTATTATACAGGGTGTTCATTAAGTCGCGGACCGGTCGAATATCTTTTGAAAAAATAAAAATTTCGAAAATCGCCGAAACACGTCAAACGAGTTTTCAAAAAATCTATCTTTTGCGGGGGGTTGCAACCCCCCAACCCCAAGGAGGTGCGGGGGGCGCGAGGGGGGAATAAATTCTTAAATGGGAAGGGGGGTCGAGTGGGGGCTCGTTTGAAAGGTCTTTTCGTGACGAATTCAAAACACTATGCATAGAGGGAGCTGCGATCATTTTTCGTAAAAATATTTGAGTTTTAAGATTTTTAATACCACCGGCATTTGCGTTACCCAATGTACACCACGTGGAGGTTGCTCGGTTGGATTTAATGCATCGTGCAGCCCTGAAAAGGACTGATTTTATGTAAAACGATCATTTATTCTCTTCGGGGTGCTTGATTATAGTGAATCCCCTTGCCTCTCACTTGTGCGGTTGGTACATATGCTAGTTTATTACTTACAACCAGGGTTGAGTAAGTTAATGTTTTTTTTTAACTGAATAAAGTTAAAGTTAATGGCTTTACAAAATTAATCATGTTAAGTTAAAAGTTGAAGGAATAAAAAATTAACTTAACTTAAGTTAAGTCAATATTGAATTAATTCAAGTTGAAAAAAAAGTTTATTTCAAAAAAAATTATTTTTTAGATCAAAATGTCCAAATTTTTTTTGAAATGAGATTAAATAACTAGAATTTAGATTATTAGGTTTACTTTTTAATAAGTCTTAAGCCATAAGTAGTTGATCAATTAAATTCGAATACGAGAAGAATATTTGACTGTAATTAGGCAATTTCTTATGACTTAAGGTTTAAAACACTTATTGTAGATCCGGACTAAGGTTTATGACATAAGGCATAACCGCATAAGCCAATTAGAGGGCTGTATTAGCATCTTAAGAAATTACTTAAGATGGTCTTAAAATAGCAACAGAATATACGCTGTTAGGACGGAATCCATAGTCCGAACATAGTCTAAATCTCAAGGATGTTTTAAGATACTAATACGGCTCTCTGATTGCATGGTTCATGCAATAGTTTAATATCATCTCGAATCTTGAGTAACATCTATGGATTCCGTCCTAACAGCGTATATTCTGTTCCTATTTTAAGACCATCTTAAGTAATTTCTTAAGATGCTAATACAGCCCTCTAATTGGCTTATGCGGTTATGCCTTATGTCATAAACCTTAGTCTGGATCTACAATAAGTGTTTTAAACCTTAAGTCATAAGAAATTGCCTAATTACAGTCAAATATTCTTCTCGTATTCGAATTTAATTGATCAATGGCTTAAAACTTATTAAAAAGTAAACCTAATAATCTAAATTGTAGTTACTTAATCTCATTTCAAAAAAAATTAGGACATTTTGATCTAAAAAATAATTTTTTTCGAAATAAACTTTTTTTTCAACTTGAGTTAATTCAATATTGACTTAACTTAAGTTAAGTTAATTTTTTATTCCTTCAACTTTTAACTTAACATTATTAATTTTGTAAAGCCATTAACTTTAACTTTATTCAGTTAAAAAAAAACATTAACTTACCCAACCCTCTGGTTGTAAGTAATAAACTGGCATATGTACCAACCGCACAAGTGAGAGGCAAGGGGACTCACTATAATCAAGCACCCCGAAGAGAATAAATAATCGTTTTACATAAAATCAGTCCTTTTCAGGGCTGCACAATGTATTAAATCCAACCGAGCAATCTCCACGTGGTGTACATTGGGTAACGCAAATACCGGTGGTATTAAAAATCTTAAACTCAAATATTTTTGCGAAAAATGATCGCAGCACCCTCTATGCATAGTGTTTTGAATTCGTTTCGAAAAGACGTTTCAAACGAGCCCCCATTCGACCCCCCCTTCCCATTTAAGAATTTATTCCCCCCTCGCGCCCCCCGCAAAAGATAGATTTTTTGAAAACTCGTTTGACGTGTTTCGGCGATTTTCGAAATTTTTATTTTTTCAAAAGATATTAGATCGGTCCGCGACTTAATGAACACCCTGTATTATTACTTCTTCTCTTTATATCTTGATTTTTGTCTTTTCTCTTTTATCACACGTTGTTTGGGAGAAATCTGTCTGAAATAAAATAAAACAATGAAATTATGTGTATAAACAAATTACATATACACAGGGAATGGAAGTAACTCGTTACTTGTAACGAAGTTACAGTTACAAGTTACTTTTTTGGTAACTTTACTGGTAACTGCGTTACTTTCTTTTTTTGGTAACTGTAACGGTAACGAGTTACATTTTTTGGGTAACGGTAACGAAATTTACAGTTACTTT
>NW_017278416.1:63427-74270 GCF_001594065.2 Cyphomyrmex costatus
TTTTTTTTTTCAAATAAAATTATATATTTGTCAGTATTACATATAAAAAAAAATGCAAAAGTACATTTTTAAATTGATTTTAAAAAAGTAACGGAAAAGTAACGAAAAGTTATTTTTCAAGTAACGGTAACTGTAACGAGTTACTTTTAAAAAGCGATAACTGTAACTGTAACTAGTTACATTTTTTACTCGGTAACGAGTAACTGTAACTAGTTACTTTTAAAAAGTAACTTTCCATTCCCTGCATATACATATACACGGCCAATGAAATAATATATTAATGATATTGACACATGAAAAAGTATCAACTAATCAATTGTAACTACCTAATATTGTACTCGGACTAGCTCGTCGAATATGCGTGTCGTACAACAAGGTTCGGCAGGAGGAGTATTCGCGTCGGATCGGTATTTCGGAAGTCGTACAAAGAAATAAGATAACTAATAACAGTTGAGAAGTGAACACAATTTATTACATGTAAGATGCGAATTAAAATAACATAATATATAATATAGAGAAATAGTATAAAAGTGAATGAGACGATATAATACGGAAGCGCGAATGAAGTAACACAGAAAAAAAATATAATATAAAAGCAACGAACACGAATAATGACGGTACGGAGACGGACTAGTAAACGGACGTGGACAATACAACGATACTAAATCTAAAACGCGCGAGATATGCACCAGCGGTTACGAGGTGTCAGCAGGTATCGGGACGCGTGTGAGATCGGCGATTTTCACGTACGGCGAGGCGATTCTACTGACGTCGCTAGTTTTTTCGGCGGCTCGCCGATTCGCGGCGCGGATCGTACGAGGCGGTGATTTGCAACGCGGTGAAACGCGGGTATACGCCAGCACGGGATATTTCGCGGCGCGACGCGTAATCTGATAATAATGGACGGGATGGAAATGGAGCCGATACTTGACGGCCGGGACCGCCAGACGGAGGCAGGGATCGCCCTACCTCTTTTCGTATGTCAAGTACCGGGAAAGAACAACGCGGGATACGGAAAAGAATAAGAGGAAGATGCGCGTCGTATGCCAAGGACCGAAACGGTTGCTGTCCGGCGGCCGGGACCGCCCGGCAGAGGCAGGGTCCTCCCTACTCCTCAGGTTCGTCGGAACGAGTAAGTCTTCGAGTCGGCTTCGGAGCAGTGTTGTTAGGCGAGTCACCTTTTGGCGCATGCGTATTGCATTAGTAATGAAATCTAGTAACCATGAAGTAAGAGTAAGGAGACTTAACTAGGTAGGATATGGAGAAAAAAGTTGGTCACGAAAAATGTTCCGTGTACTGCCATGTCCGCCGAACGGAATAACTTGCAACATTTCATCGCCATATTGAATATTTATATGTGTGCAGTATACTTGCGACTGTGTACACGTATGTGTACACATATACATAATATATATCGAATCGGGATGACAGATATGTTAACCTGTAAAGTCTCGAACTTTAACGCTTAATAACTCGGTTCACAAGGCCGATCCCCGCATTTTTCTTATAGATTCTTTCGTTCTGAGTGAAAACGCGACGAATAAGTATAATTTTATTAAGATTTTAGGAGAGCAAGCTATACTCTACCTTTTAGAAGACAAATACGTGTCTTAAACGTATAAAATTATACTCATTCGTCGCGTTTTCACTCAGAACGAAAGAATCTATAAGAAAAATGCGGGGATCGGCCTTGTGAACTGAGTTATTAAGCGTTAAAGTTCGAGACTTTACAGGTTAACATATCTGTCATCCCGATTCGATATATGTATATTATGTATATGTGTACACATCCATGTACACGCACCGGCAGAAATGCTGTCCCTCGGCGTTCGGCTGCAAATTTACAAATGCATGGAAAGCTATTACAATGAATCTCAAAATTACACGTAATGTTGTAATTATGCACAACAATTTTTTACAATATTAAAACATTTTGTGTGTAATAAAAGTATTATTATGAATATTGACAAGCAAAAGACACCGGAGTATCTCACTCGTACTAGTAACAAATGTGTGAGACAGCGAAAGGACACCGCGAGCAGGCATCACGTCCAATTACGCTTTCTCTCTCGATCGTGCGCCTTGCGCTAAGGATAGAATATCGGAGCGCGCCCCACTACTTTCTCCCTCCGCGCTCCACGCCTCCTCCGCGCTCCCAATAACACGTACGTGTGCGCTCGGTACGAGTGTGTAGCGCCGCGCGCCTAACGCCGAGGGACAGCATTTCTGCCGGTGCGTGTACACAGTCGCAAGTATACTGCACACATATAAATATTCAATATGGCGATAAAATGTTGCAAGTTATTCCGTTCGGCGGACATGGCAGTACACGGAACATTTTTCGTGACCAACTTTTTTCTCCATATCCTATCTAGTTAAGTCTCCTTACTCTTACTTCATGCCAGTAACGTACGACTGAGACGGTAACGCTCAGCGCGCGCGTTAAGCGTTACCGACTCAGCGTCGATAAGTACATATAGAAATTATAAATTAGACAAGGTATAAAAATGAAAAAAATAAAACAAATATTTTTTTTTTAACAAAGTCATTAAAGATTTTTAATATCAATTTTTGTTTTAATAATGTAATATTACTAATTCATATTTTAAAAATGTAATTATATCTTTACCGATAACGAAGACTTAAAGAACTAAAATTTATTCTACTTATTTATATAAATAGAAATAAATGTATTTATTGAGAAAATATCATCTCTACTTTCTTTAACTTGTTAAAAATTTTTATATTGCTTTGCAATAACAAGCCAATCAGTTTCATTACCAATTGACTCTTTCTTAATTACGGTTTTAATAATAATTAATAATAGAAGAGAGTTACCTACGTCACAGTATAGGTAAGTACAGTAGTTTCACTCTCCAAAATTTATGGGTGCGCGAATCGCACCACTTTCATCATGGCGTCGATATCACGTATGGATACTGTGTCACTGGGTGCATCCAGAAGCACGACCGCTCACTGAGCGCTCAGAAAACACCCCAGATTTATCTACTAGATGGAAATGCTCCCGAAGCTGCTCACAGTGAGCAGTCGCGATTTTTGTGAGCGTAGTTTTCGATCGCTCACTCCGCTCACATATGTTCCGCTTAGTTGTTTCCGTTAAATCACTAGAAAAGTAACTAATTTTTATATATGTAAACAAATGTGCTGTGTCCTGTGTTAATTATCTTAATTGGTAAGTTAAATTTTTTTCTTCCTTCATGGTAACTACTTAAAAATTTAACATAAAGTGATTAGATTTATGTATGTAAAGTTTTATGAAAAATCAAAAAATGTATTGTCTAACCTACAAAGTGTTACCTATACTTTTAAGCCAGTGTTTATAATCAATTATTATATTTGAGTTTGAACATAGAATTGAACATAGAATTTATTAAGCTGAGTTCGAAACTACAGGTTAAGATATTTCAGATATTTATCATCCCGACTCGATACAGCGCATATAGTGAACACACATCCAGTACATCAAATAAGCTCGCTGAGCGGCTACATATGAGCGCTCATCTGAGCGCTCAGTGAGCGGTCGTCATTTCTGGATGCACCCAATGTGTGTCACTGTGGTGTCGATGTGTGCAGTGAAAACAAAGGCCTCGCACAACCAACAACATGGCTGACTGTAGGACACAGATCAAAGGTACCGACACGGAGTGAAACTACTGTATTTACTTATACTGTGCCTACCAGTAGCGGATCCTGACCTCGGTCATGGGGGGGGTTTTCGGCAAAATTACTTGACATTTTTCTAGGTTTCACGCTTAGCTTTTACTCCAGGATCAACGACGAGGACGTGGTGAAACTTCTGATCCTATTTTTACTTTTTTTTAAAATTTTTTTGTTTTTTTTAATTTTTAATTTTTTTTAAAATTTTTTAAAAGTTTATAAATTTTTTAAATTTTTAATTTTTTAATTTTTAATTATATGTTTAATTATATGTTATTATTTTTTATTGTTGTATTTTTTATTTTATGTTTTTATTTATTTTTTCTTTATTATTTTTTTCTGTATTATTTAAATGAGTACTTTTAAGTTCGTTTTAGCCATTTCATCTAAAACATCTTCAACAGACGGCATTAAATCTGTATAAAGATTCATGAGCGCCAATCTATTTAAACGATTCTCTGAAGTTGTGCTTCGCAAATAGGTTTTCAGACGTCGTAACATCGAAAATGATCTCTCGTTTTCGCAAGTCGACACGGGTAAAGTAGCAAAAATACGTAAAATAATAAAAATATTTTCGCAAATAATGGATTACAATTATTTAACGCATCTTCTACATTTTTTAACGGGCGTTTTAACATTTCCACTCTTTTATGCCAAATTTCATACTCATTCATCAATCCTTCTATGTTGCATTGCAAATCAGCTTCATACGTTTGAAGAATATTTTTTAAAAGATGCAAATTATGCTGGTCTAAAGGCGAAGGTGCTAATAGAAATTGAAAACTGGATAAAAGTTGTTCATGAATGAGAAATCTTTCATTCATTTGCATGATGAAATGGTCGAGAAAATTTATAAATATATTGGATTTGTAATAGGTTATTGGACTAATTGATCTTTGGATAGCAAGCCTTGGAACTTTTATTTCAATTTCATATTTCTCTGCATATGCACTAGCTTTTGCATACAAAGTTTCAAATTCAACGTCGACATTTTCTCTAATTTCGTTAACTCTTTGAGTTACAATTTTTGCATATGAAATTGCCTCGCATAAATCGATCTTAGGACTTTGTAAATATTTACAAAGATTACTGGAAAAATCGAAAACTCGATTAATTGTTAGGAGAGCTATTATAAATTCCATGCTTTTCATAGATGTCAACAAGCAAAATGCGGTAGAAGATGTCTCAGAAGAGTCCCAAGTAGAACTTATTTTGTGCAACGCGCTCAATATGTAATCAAAAAGTTCCAAAAAAATAGAGACCGAATCATGCCTTTCTGACCATCTTGTTGCGCAAAGTTGTTTCAATTTAAAATGTGTAGATTCTCGACTTAAATCAGCTTTGATTTCTTCTTGTAATAGGAAGTTTCGTTTCGCAGTATTAAAAAAGGAGCATATTTTGCTAATAATTCCCATGCAATGTTTTATTTCTTTCATTTTACAAGAGTCAGAAATTGCTAAATTTAAAACATGTGCTGTGCAGTGCACATACTTTGCTAAAGGATACTTTTTCAAAATATGTGCCTTTTCAAAATTAACGCCATTAAAATTTCCACTCATAGAAGCAGCACCGTCATATCCCTGTCCTCGAATTTTCATTGGATCAAGACCTAATTCCATCACGGCTTTCAAAATGCTATTGGCTAATCCTTCTCCCGTTAAGTCGTGAATAGTGTAGAATTGTAAGAAAAGTTCTTCAATATGCATCGTTTGGTTGTTAAATATTCGAATACATAAAGACATTTGTTCGTTCGAAGCTATATCCGTAGTTTCATCCACTAAAATTGAAAAAAACCCGCTATCTTTTATTCGCGAAATCAATTTTTTCAAAATGAGTGAATTATAAACTTCAATTATTTTATTTTGTGTGGTTTTAGAAGTGTATAAAATAGTTTTGTTTTGAATCTGAAATAAGTGACATAATTCCTTATTATCTCTAATTTTAAATCTTAAGAGCGCTCTAAAATTTCCGTCATTCTGTTCCGGGTCTATCTGTGGATCAATTCTACCGTCATCTCGATGACCCCTTAAAGATAAACTTTGTCGTCCACATAATAGAATTGTTTCTATTATCGGTTTTAAATATTTTCGATTTCTTTCTGCTTCTTCTTTTCTTTGTTTATTAATTTGAACGGATATCATGTCTTGTTTCTTCGTAGTAATCAAAGAAGCAGATTCGTAATCAAGCAAGGATTTCTTATGGTATTCTAAATTTTCATGACTTTTAAAGGTCTCTAGGCTTTTTTTCCAATTGCAAAATGGCTGTTTCACTAATTGCTTCAGCTCTTGGTTGCCTTTTCCAGCAGATTCAGGACCAAAAATAACACAATATTTGCAAAATGCTGCATCTTTTGCCTTAGAATAAGAAAGCCATTTAAATTTATGAAGCCATGAGTATTGAAACTTTAAATTACGCAACTGTGGATTTTTTGGGAAAACAAAATTTGGATTAGGTACATAAAGATTGTTCAATGCGTCTACCTTTTGAAATATATTCATTTTTTTGTCGAGAAACATAACTATATCGTTCTCTTCAAAAAATTCCGGAACAGGAACAGAGATTGAAGTTGACGGAGAGGAAGGAGGCAAACAGGAAGCTGAAGTTGACGGAGAAAGGGTAGGAAAATTAGAAGTGGAAGAGGAAGAGGGTAAAGATGGAGGGGATTCCGAAACTGAACTTTCGTTTGGCTTTGATTTTTTTTTAAAGAAATCGACTATTGTCGTATTTCGTTTCATTTTTCTTACACAACTTAGCCAGTCGGCTACTTAGAATACGAATGAAAATGAGCGAATATACTTCTCAAAAGACTAATGCCAAAAAAAATAGATGCCGAAAAATAAATTTCGTAACACAAAGAATTTATTTTCTGTTTAACTGAATGCGATTTTTCTTATTTTCTATATAGCGTTTAACGCAGGCTGCCAAACGGCCCAAACGTATCGTATTACAACTTGTGTCTCTTTGCTTCCCTTTTCACGATCTCTTTTCGCTAACACGCATTACGCGCACGCGGCGCACGTATAAACTATATGGGGACCGTGGGACGTATACAGAGACGGAGGAGGCGAGCGCGCAGAGTGGGAGAACAGGCCCTTGAGCCGAGAGCTTGAGATTCACGACTTTCACGAGCGCCTCCGCGCAATTCGAGACTCTGCCCCCACCACGCATACAAGGAAAGAAAAGAGTGGCGCTGCGGCGGCGCCTGCGTCGAGCGCACCGTACGAGTGTGTGCGTGGTGATAGAATTTGGAAACTGGCATGACCGCCTCCGCTTTCCGCGTCGATATTCAGTTTTAATGTTGAAATAATTTTTTTTATTTAGATTTTTTAAATGAATCTAAAAAAATCGATTTTTTAAAATTTAGATTTAATTTCCAAGGGGGGGGTTTTAACCCCAAAACCCCCCCTAGAATCCGCCAGTGGTGCCTACGTATATACTATTTATAAATTAATATATTTTATAATTATGCACCTATTCTTATGAAACTTAATAATCTTTCAAAATCGAATTGGTTTGTTATTGCAAAGCAATATAAAAATTTTTAACAAGTTAAAGAATATAGAGATGATATTTTCTCAATAAATACATTTATTTCTATTTATATTGTGACGATGCACCCCCCTCCCCCACGCATCGTCCACGGTATTAACAACCGGCCGGACCGCGTGGCGGTGCAGCGATGAGGGCGCATAGCGCCCGACAAATTATTAAAGCATAATTCACAGGGACAGGCGACAGCAACCGATACCGAGGACCGCCGAACCCCGCCGAACTCGCTCAACGCGCGGAGTTCTCTACCACTCGACGCTTTCAGACGCCGCGAAACGTCAAAGCGACGAGAAAGCGCGAGGCGAGCCGGAACAATACGAGCACGACAATGTTTCAACATAAAACGTCGTGCTCGCGAAAAATAGACACATTCCGCTTCCAGATCCGATCCGAGTCCTATCTCCGAAATCCTATATAGCTTACCAAGAAAACCGAGTTAGAGTGTGCTCTAGCCCGATCGAGGTTTCTCGATAGATCACGAAGTAAGCGTCCTTCTAGCACCGGCAGGCGAGAAAAAGGGATAAAGGGTGCTCTACCCCTGTCGGGAGTTCCCGACAGCCGACCCGGTGCGCGTTCTCGACTCTAAGTTGACGTCCGGAGGTAGAGGGTACTCTGCCTCCGCCGAGGGTTCTCGGCCGTCAGTACGAGCCACCAATCCCGCTCATATATCTCAATCACGATTGACCAACTTTAGCCCGGGGTGGAGTGTTCTCCACCTCTACCGAGTGTTCTCGGTCGTTGGTCATCGTCCGCATAAGAAAACATAGGCCGCGATCAACCGCGTGCACTTAGCTTAATTAAACGCGCAACCATAAGAAAAACACGGGCCGTCAGCTGTTCGTAAAACGCGAACCGAATAGACAGTAAGGGGAAAAAAAAGCAAAGTAAATACGAGCCGGCCTTTAAAACGGCCCGTCTTAGTCACGCGTCGCGAAGAGCATATCTTCGACACGAGCGAATACATACATACAGAGACACCGGTAGTCAATACGCACACACTCACCCACATACACAGGATTGCTTGCACAGCTCCCGAGCATCGCCGATGCGGACACACGCACACTCCGATTGTCGGATACCTACCGCGCCGTTCGCAACATTTGTAAACACACGCACACTTAGATTGTAAGGCAACCGCCGTAACTTCTGCTGCGTTACACACATACACTCACACACACCTCTTTCACACCGAAATCACATTGTATATAGATACCATTATTTAGTCTAATAAATCAACGTTTTATTTTAACATTCACATATCTGAGATCTTGCTTGCATTCTCCCACCGTTCGAACCTTTTTCGAATCCTGCTACGTATAATCCGACGAGCTGCATCCGCGCATTCGGAAGTAAGGTCGTTACAATATAAATAAGTAGAATAAATTTTAGTTCTTAAGTCTTCGTTATCGGTAAAGATATAATAATTACATTTTTAAAATATGACTTAGTAATATTACATTATTAAAACAAAAATTGATATTAAAAATCTTTAATGATTCTGTTAAAAAAGAAAAACATTTGTTTTATTTTTTTTAAATATTTATACCTTGTCTAATTTATAATTTTTATATGTATTTATCGACGCTGAGTCGGTAACGCTTAACGCGCGTGCTGAGCGTTACCGACTCAGTCGTACGTTGCTGGATTTCACTACTAATGCAATGCGCATGCGCCAAAAGGTGACTCGCCTAACAACACTGTTTCGGAGCACGGTCTAGGATCGATGTCTAGGAACTGGTGATAGCGGAAAAAGCAATATTCTTTAATGTTAAATATTTATAAAAAAACGAAGAGGATGAAACTGAAATAACTAATTTACTTGAAATTTTAAATTTGACCTTCTGAGTCGTTTGCACGATTGTACTAGTGATGATACATCCACAGAGATTTTAGACGTAGTAGTTCGCATCATCGAGGCTAACGATGCATCATTTTCAAAACGGAAAAACGTTCATGTTTAAAAGATGCATCGTTATCCTCGATGATGCAAAATACTACTTCTGAAATCTCTGTGGATGTATCATCACTAGTACAATCGTGCAAACGACCCAGAAGGTCAAATTTAAAATTTCAAGTAAATTAGTTATTTCAGTTTCATCCCCGTTTGTTTTTTTTAAATAAATATTTAACATTAAAGAATATTGCTTTCCTCGATCTATGTACTTAATCAGCTTTTTCGTTATTTTTTTTTAGTGGAATAGGCCTACTGAGGAAACCACTTTAAAAAAACGCGTCAACAATAGTACCTCAGAGGTGATGTGTAAAATTGTTGTTCAATATTGTAATTATCATACTGTAATAATTGTCAAAATTATATCATTATAGAATATATACATAATATGCTAATAATAAAAAAATTTGTTCAAATAAAAATGACGTAGAAAAAAAATATTTTAATGATATTTGTCGGAAGGTGTACTCCCAGCATACTGGAAAGTATCACGACGCTCCTGAGGCACAGCGTCACGTGAGCGGTCGGCGGCTCGGCCGCCGAGGCTCGAGTGGTAGTGGGGAGACAGTAGGCGTCGCCTCAGAAATCGGCCCGAAATGTGCAACTAATTCCGAGCACTGACATAGTCTATCACTGATTCCCCTCCACCCCTGGAGTACGTCCACTCTCTCTCTTCGTCTCCCGGCTTTCTCCCGTTCATTATTCCCCATCCTTCCTCCTCCATCACCTTTAGTAAGGTCCTTCCATCTTTATTTACTTTCTTGTCTTTTGAGCATCTCTCCTTCTCCTCTTCTAATTCTCCAACCAGCCCACCATCAGTACCTATGCTCGCGTTAAAGTCTCCCCCCAGCAGTATATACTCCCCCAGGTTGTTCTCCTCTTCCATCCTTTTTACTATCTTCTTTAACTTCTCTTCCATGTCTCCTCTTATATAAACTGTTGCGATCCTCCACTTCTTGCTCTCCAACCTGACCATTCTTTGTACCAACCCCTCTATTTCCGACTTTCCACTTCCTTCCCCCACTTCCTCTATCTCTTCCCTAACTCCCATGATAATTCCTCCCATTGCTCTACCTTTCCTGTTTTTCCTTTTGGCCGTTTGACAATTCCAAGTAAATCCTTTCGGTAACTTCTTTCTTATCTTGTTCCAGTTCTTTTGTCCTACCCATGTTTCCACTAATCAGGAGACGCGGTAGCGTCTCCGGCCATGTTCAAAAACTGCGAGACGCTACAAGTCTCTTATTCCGAGCCATCAAAGTCCATTTTTGGGAGGTGCATAACTACTAAAATATAAAAAATTTAGAATCAAACGTTATATGTCCTGAAAGGCGGCATCACCATGAGTAATTTGAGCCAAAAAAATTTTAAATTGGTCAAGCCGTTCTGGAGATATAAGCGGTCGAAAAGTGGTGATTTTAATGAAAAATTAAGAAACGTCTCCGTCTTCTTCTTCTCTATCCGCATTTTTAAACTTTTCAACATCCTCTCTCACCTTTCACTCGCACCTCCACCATCTTTGGCCCAAAGAACCTTCTCCATTCGCCCCTCCCCCTCCCCCACCACTGACTCCCGCCACCCCTCTCTTTCGCTGTATTTCACATTCTTTCGTTATTATAACTTTTTAACATCTTCTCTTACCTTTCACTCGCATCTCCACCATCTTCG
>NW_017278416.1:75148-99120 GCF_001594065.2 Cyphomyrmex costatus
ATTACCACGAAAAGTAACTGATTATTAATTAAAGTTGCCAGTACAAAGTGAACATACGTAAAGTGTACGTAACTTTTGGCCGATTTTCGAATCGCCTCCGCTTTCCGCTGTACCCTTCACTTCATATTAAATACATATATACATATTTGAAATATATATTTTAAATAATAAAATTATTTTAAATACTCTCGACTGTTGACTAGTATAAGAAACATAAAATAAGCTTTGAAAACTTATTTAAAATAAAAATTATCATTTTTATTAAAACATTTGTTTTAAATAACTTAATTTTTTAAAAATGAAAGTGGTAAAGAACGTATAATTCTTTACAGATATACTATTAGAATATATACGTCTATAATATATCAAAAATTTAAACCTTTAAAACTTTAAATGATTATCTAATAATAATATATTAACCACGTAAAGTAACTGATATATTATTAATCCTAACATATCATTAAAATGGAAAGGTCAAGCCATGTTTAAAAATAGATCCTCGCAAATTAAAAAACCCAACAATTTAAACCTTTGAAAGCTAACCGCAAAAAATTGAACGTTTCTAAATTAAAACGATTACCTAACCACAAAATAAAAGACCCAATCAACCTTTGAAAATTAACCCCAAACATTTGAACCTTTCTAAATTAAAATGATTATCTAATAATGTAACCTAATAATTTAAACCTTCAATACTTTAAATGATATTATCTAATATAATATATTACCACCAAAAGTAACTGATATATTACTAAATGTGCCAGTTCAAAGTGAACGTACATTATGTATATTTTCTATGTTGAATATGTACCACGAAAAGTAAATGATAGATTACTCAAGGTGCAAATTCAAAATGAACATACCTACATGTAAGTAAAACAGATTACAATCTGCATATTACAGTTTTCTAGAAAATAACTGCAATTAACATACATAAAGTATATTTTCTATGTTCAATATGTACCACGAAAAGTAACTAATAGATCATTCAAGGTGCAAATTCAAAATGAACATACATACATATAAGTAAAACAGATTACAATTTGCATATTACAGTTATCTAAAAAATTTCTGCAATATGTTATTCTTAGTGCACAAAATATAAAAGTCGGTTATTGAGATTTGATTTGAAATTTTTAATTTATACTAGCCCGTGCAATGAAAAATAATTGCTTGTAATTCCAGAGTACCAATCTGTTAATGACTCGGAAAAAGAACATGGCGGCCTGCTCTCAAAAGACTGATGAGTTTCTGGTTGTTCACTTAGAAGTAATGTCGAAGCTTGTACGGAGTAATTTTTTCGACACTTGAAGTACGAAAAGTATTACTTATAAATAATGAATAATAAGATTAGATTAGAATAAAATAAGGACCCACCGTATTTTCAAAAGCTCCATAACGATAACGATGTGAACACACAAAATTATGTTGTAATGCCTTTTACTTATGTCATTCTCAACAATACCAATCGAAGCTTGCCGTCATTAATGCGAATATTTAAATCAATCTTCCAAACACTATTACATTTTGTACTTGCACCGTAAGAAATGATGTCACTTCTTTTTCAGAGTTAATTGATAAATTTCTTATCTATGCTATAATACAACTAACTCAAAACCGGAAGTTCAAACAAAAATTAGAAATTCGACTAAAGAAAGACTAAAGTCTTTTAATCTATAACGTTTTCATAACTTCTATTTTAACCATTTATTCCATCCATCGAAAGTCTTTTGAGAGCAGGCCGCCATGTTCTTTTTCCGAGTCATTAACAGATTGGTACTCTGGAATTACAAGCAATTATTTTTCATTGCACGGGCTAGTACAAATTGAAAATTTGAAATCAAATCTCAATAACCGACTTTTATATTTTGTGCACTAAGAATAACATATTGCAGAAATTTTTTAGATAACTTTAATATGCAAATTGTAATCTGTTTAACTTATATGTATGTATGTTCATTTTGAATTTGCACCTTGAATGATCTATTAGTTATTTTTCGTGGTACATATTGAACATAGAAAATATACTTTATGTATGTTAATTGCATTTATTTTCTAGAAAACTGTAATATGCAGATTGTAATGTGTTTTACTTACGTGTAGGTATGTTCATTTTGAATTTGCACCTTGAGTAATCTATCATTTACTTTTCGTGGTACATATTCAACATAGAAAATATACATAATGTACGTTCACTTTGAACTGGCACATTTAGTAATATATCGTCCTATTATATCCCATTCCTTCAGTCCTTCTCAGAACTCTTCGTCTTTCCCTGTCATCCCTGCCACGTTCCGAAAGGCTATTTTCCAGTCTCCTCCTCTCCCCTTTCTTTTAAAATCCCTCTCTCTATCCTTCCCCTTCCTCTTCCCTCTCCTCACTCTTCGTTCGTTCCTCCTTCCTCCGCCTTCCTCTGCCCTCCCTATGCTTTCCCCTTCTCCCCCATCTCTCCATGTCTTCCTGTGCCCTCCAACCTCTCCCCATCTTCATCCCATCTTCTCCATCTCCATTCATATTCTTCCATATGCAACCCTCGTTCTTTTACCACACTTTCCTCTGCTATCGTCCGCAGATTGAATTGCATCTTTCTCTCCTTCTATGTCCAATCATCTTCTATTCTCTCTAATCTCCCTTTCAATTTGCTTTTCTTCATCATTACTTCTCGCTTTGCCTCCTTACTACAGAGCTTAACCACCGCCATTCTTCTTCCCCCTTCTCTTCTACTCCCCACTTCCCTCACCTCCTCAATTCCCACTTTGAGCCCCAGTATGTCCCTCAGAACCTTCTCCGCCTCCACATGAATATCACTTGTTTTCCCTTCCAACCCTTTAATGATAATGTTCTTCCTTCTGTCTTCCCTTTCCATCATCTCAATTTTCTTCTCTATCTTTCCTACACTATCTTCCTCCCTTGCCCTTCTCTCCTTGTCCTTCTCTCCCCAGCCATCCAGCTCCCTCCCTTTTTCTTTCTTTTTCATCATTGTTTCCTGTTCCTCCATCTTCTTCTCCAGCTGATTAATTCTTTTTTCCATATCTTCTTTCTCCTCCTTCTATTTCTTCTCTCTCTCCTCTATCTCCTTCCTCATCCTTCCTACCTCCTGTCTTACAGTGTCCTCCGTTCTTTTTCCTTGTTCTTTTATTTCTTTTAACTCTTTTTTAAGCTCTCTTATTAGATTTTCGATTTCTTTTTCCCCTCCTTTCGGCGGGGATCTCTCTATCTTCCTGCTCTTCTCAAATGCCCTTTTCTCGTCTTCCTCTCCCTCCATCTCCTCTCCCCTTTTCCTTTTTAACAACTCATCGATTGTCCCTACACTGCCTCTCTACCCTTTTTCTTGTATCACAAATTTATCCATAACTGTCTCTCTATCTCCACCCCCGTCGTCCACCAATCACCGTTTCTCCAGTTGCGCTTGCGCGCTATCCTGTATCAGGAGTTTCCCTTCTACTCTCTACTTTATTCGCGCCTTCCCCTCTACAGACGCTTGTTGTCTTCTCTGACTTTTTTTGTTTCCTCTCTTCTGTTCTGTCTATTTCGCGCTTTTATTTTCTAACCTTTCTCTTTCTTTCCTTTTCAGTCTGCCTTTCCTTCTTTCCACCAACTCCTCACTCCACACTCCACTCGACCTATAGCGCCCATAGAGATATAAGAATAGAGGACGCGAGTGACCAAATTCAGCGATAGAGGAATAGAAAGAGAAAGGTGCAGAGAGACCCTTTCTGTATTCGTCTTCGAGCGCATGCGCAAACCGTGTGCAGGTATTTTCGCTTCTCACAAGAAGTCGCGCATAATAAAAGGTTATTTATTAGTCTTTAAAAATGACCAAACAATGTATATTATGTAAAATAGAAGAAAGTCCTCTCTGTAATTGCAGTTTCCACAAGTGAGTAATGATAAATAAGACACTTAATCCGCTTAATAACGTTGTTAACCTAAAAATAAAACTGAATGTTTCTGTACATAGATTTCCGGCGAAAGAGATATTAAGAGAAAAATGGTTAATTGCTCTAAATTTAACAAAAAGTCAAAATACTAGAAATAAATATGTATGTAGCAATCATTTCGATGAACAATCATATCATTCTCACGATGAATACAGAAGCAGGAAGAGACTGCGTTCTGGTGCTGTACCTATTCACTGTCTGGAAACTCCTACAGAAAATGTAGCGTAAAAAACATTAAATGAGCCAATGGAAGTGACCAAAGAAATAAGTGATAACTTAGCTTTAACTGAAAATAATTACGAAGAGAATTTATGCAATAAGTTGTTACCTGTAGAAGATCAAAGTTCCGTTTGTAATGCAAAAGATCCAGATGAAGGACAAGGATTATTGGAAGCAAATGAAAGTGAAATATTGAAAGATATTGGAAGCAAAAAAAGGTAATGTATACCACTGAAAAAATTCGGAGCAGCATTGGTGCCACAGGACAACAAGAGATGTACATAAAATATACAGATTACAGATACAGATTACATTTACAGATTACGAAGTGTCCACTTTTACTCCCCTGTCGCTTATGAATTCATCAGACGTAGTTTCCTCAAATGCCTACCTTGCAAACAAACGCTTCATGGCTGGACCTGTTCTAAAGAATATAATCCAGGAATTTCTGAAGAAATGATTAATAATGTATCTGACATTGTTCAGAAAGAAGCACAAAAAGGCAAGAAACTTGTATTTAAAATAAACAGATTTTTACACTTTTCTATTTGTTTACATTTCTATTAAACACACTACACTACATTTATTTAAAAGCTTAATAATTATCTAATTGCCATATTTTATCTACGTTGAATGTCAGGGATTAAGTATATTTACACATATTTATAAACGGTGAACACCGTTTTGCAAAATTACAGGTTATGTTCGCTTTCCTGTTTTCAAGCATTCAACGCGCACGCACGCGCAGTTAGACAAGGACAGACGGGTCTCTTTGCATCGTTCTCTTTCTAAGTCTATGTCGCAGCCACTCACGTGTAATGTTACGGCTCGCGTCCTCTATTCTCATATCTCTATAATAGCGCCTGACCTTCTCTCTTTCCTTGCCTCTTTCTTCGCTCTCCTCCTCTTCTTTCACACTCCCTATATATCTTATTGCTGTCACCGCTCTTATACCCTGCTAACCTTCTAGTCCCTCCAAACCGGAAGTTCACATATATAAATAAAATGTAATAAATAAAATATTAACGCAAATTAATAAATGTTAAAGTAAAATTTAATAAAAATAAACGCATTACAATATTAAAATATTAAAATAAAATTCAATAAACATATAAACGCATCACATATTAAAATATTAAAATATTAAAATAAAAATTAAAACGAGGTGAAGGACAATGAGAGTCAATTCGTAAGTAAACAAGAAAGCGATTATAACATAAAAATTATAATATGAATTTTTAAAGAAAAAGAATACAATAAAATACTTAGCCGCTTTAGACACAATCAAAAATTAGAATATCGGTTAATATACAATAATAATACAAAAAATCGCTCGATGTAAAATGTCGTAACAAGTTTCGACTCTTGGTTTGAGTCCTCTTCAGACGTTCAACAAAAAATTCCTTATTCCAATATAATTGAGACAACACATTTCTCACTGACTCCTCGATTTCTCTCTTCGTTACACAACATTGACAATACAAGATGGCAAAGTCGTATATTGAAACAATGTATCTGTAATTTGGCATGAGAACAAAATCAAAAGATGTGAAAATAATGAAATTAAAAAAAAAAATGTCTAACTCACCAGCGAAAACGATTTGTCAGTTTACAATATGAAAGTTAAATAAAATAAAAGAAGTCATAGAGTAAAATGAACATAAAAGTAATAACAAAACATTTTCACTTATTGTATAAAATATGCAAAGTAAAACGAATGCAAGGATTAAGTGTACTAAATCGTTAAACTGTCTTGCAAATACTGTGATATAACAACAAAACTAAGCAGTGTGTCGATTGTCGATAACAAAAGATCAAACCTTATTTACAATGGGAATATATGAATCGTGAAGACCTTCAGTGTCCGTTTGTAAATTAATACTATTTTTCTGCTTTTTAATGTTTAGCATCTCAGAAATTATTCGCTTTCTATAATTAGGTTCATCTAAAATTTTAACATCTTCCCATTAAAAGTCATGATCATATTGCAATCTGTGATCCGTAATAACCGAACGGTTAGAAGTATTATGTTTAATATGGCTACGGTGTTCATTAATTCTGGTTTTCAGCTGCCTTCCAGTCTGTTCTACATAAGACGCATCACAATCATTACATTGGATTCTATACACCACATTACCCAGATAACAATTCGTGCGAGCTCATATTGCCCTCATGCGTGCATATCACATCGTGCCCATACATTGAATGTCATGTTGCCCGCACGACGTGATGGGGGCATGCGTGCGGGCGCAATGAATCGCATTATGCAATCACGCCGAGCGTATCACGCCGGGCGCACACCGTGCTGTTATTCATGTTGCCGGCACGACGTGATGAGGGCATGCGTGCAAGCGCAATGAACCGCATTATGCAATCACGCCGTGCGTTCACCGTGCGTTCACCGTGCTGTTATCATGTTGCACAATTTATACATTGAGAAAAAAGATATAATAATGGTAACAAAAAAAAGAATTAAACACAAATAGCTAATTATCATTGAATTATTTTGTTAAAATAACAAAATACAATTTTTTTGTTAAATGAAGAAAATATTGTAAATTTTTTTATTTAGCGGTACAAATTTATTTGCTTACTTACTTTTTGTAAATAACAAGGTAAAATTTTATTGCCATTACAAAATAAGTGTTCTATTAGTAATTTTAACAAAATAATCTGTTTGGGTAGACAAAATATTTTTATTAAAAGTATTAGGTGTACAACTTTGCTCCCGCCGTTTTTTTAACTAAATTTATACCTGTAAGAACGGCGGAAGCAAAGTTGTGTACCTAATTGTATACACAGACCATTCGAAACATCTCTGTCAATAAGGTAACAGTGGAGCAGTACGTTAGGTGAACGACTCAGAACTGGACCGTGGATCGAGTCACGAGTTCTCAAATCAGGTTTAGAAATATTTTCCTAGGTATTATTAGTCAGTTCAGCACTTAAGGAGAGGACACAAATGATGGAGAAAGAAATCTAATTAATAAGAACTGCTGTAACTTTTTTTTTTTTCGTGTGCGTCCGCATGCGTGCGAGCAATATGAGTCTCATATGAGGACGCATCTGTATGGCGATATGCACTCACATCATGCGAATAATCCGCACGACGTGCACGCACTATGATATCACTGCGAACATTTTGTTATCTGGGTACTCTTGGATGTATGCGGCAGACTATCCTTCTATACCTTAATGTATTTATTACCCATCTTATTAGGACTATGGAAAGAAACTTTAATTTCATCATTGTTAAACCGTTTGAATTTTTCAGTATGAAAAGGTATAAAAGGTACCGTAAGCTAAGAAACAGCTTTTTTATTCTCCAATTTATTAGCCTTTTCAACATGAGAAATTTGTCTATTTCTTTGCAAAAGTTTTATTCGTTGGTTGATTGTATCAAAAATAAATGAGAGTGGGTAGTCATTATCAAGTAAAATATTAATTATAAGTATTAAATTCTTTTCATGGAATGTAGTATTGTATGTAGTCTGAAAGTAAAAAAGCTCTATCATCCAACGAATAAATTACGCCTCTTTTTTGAGAAATTGGATGGTTAGACAGAAAATTAAGAAATCTACCTGAGAATGTGGGCTTACGGTACCAATCAAACCTCAATCTGTTATTGATTATTGTTATTGTGATGTCTAGAAATTCCAATTTATCACCTCCAATTTCACATGTAAATTGGAGACGTGGATGGAATGCATTGAAAACCAGAAGTAACGTGTCAATTTTTTCAGAATCAACCATAGTACAAATATCGTCTACATATCTGAAATAAAAGAGGGTGTCCTTCACCTCGTTTTAATTATTATTTTCATATAATGAGTCCTTCAACTTTAATTTTATTTGTTTTTTAACTCGCTGACTGAAATAATGCGAATTATTTATTATTTTTAAACATGTCTTTTTTTAATTTTATACTAAGATATTATGGATCTCAAGCTGTTAAACATCTTAAATTGTGGATTAAATACCGCAAAAAGATTATCTCGAATTATTTGCATGTTAAATTCATTAGTTCTGTATTGACAACAACATTTCCGGTCATCTTCGTCGTAACTACTATTACGGACGCCTTTCATATATTGAGCAACCATAATTAATTTAAGATCAATTAATAGAAGGCTCAACAAGTATAAAACAAATGGTAATTATGTACTATAGGGGACCCAGCTTCGATGACCTTGACCTTGACATATGTTGTCAAGGTCATGATTCTGAGCAACTTTGCCTTAACTAGGCGGCGGTCTCTTACAGTTTCTGAGATATTTAGACCTAAAAGTCTAATTTCATATAATACAATAATATGTCTTTCCGGTATATATCCAGAAAATCAAAAATGAGAAACACCTACTTTGTTTGTAAAGTACTGAATGTTGCGAAGTGTATGCGTGTATGATATTAAGTACTATTCTGCACCCCCTCTCCCTATGTAAATGTGCTAAATCTTCTACGCGAAGCAACTATCATCCCCCTCCCCCCTGTGCACGGGCACACGATTTCCATGGTAAATATCTAGAAAATAGGAAGCATCTACTTTATTTGTAAAGTAACTCCCCCCCCCCTGCACAGGGGCACACGACTTCTACGATTGTACTGTTATTGTACTGTTATTCGTTATATAACGATTATGAGTCTATTACTTGATATTTTACACGCACGCACGCACGGGCGGGCGGGCGGGTGCAAGGGGGCGGCCTTCGGCCTCCGGCCACCTCCCCGCACCCACACCGTCGTCAGAGGTCTGCCCCGACAGTACTATCATAGCAACAGTACAATCGTAGAAGTCGTGTGCTCCTCTGCAAGGGGAGGTGAAAGTTACTTTACAAATAAAGTAGGTGCACAGGGGGGAGGGGGATGAGAGTTGCTTCGCGTAGAAAATTTATGAACAGGGAAAGGTGTAGAATAGTACTTCATATCATACATGTATAGCAGAAATAATGCGTTTATTTTAAAACTATGATTGTTAATAACTTTTTAACGAAGGACGAGCGACGGGAATGGTCAATGACCTTGACCTTCTTGAGGGTCAAGGTCAAGGTCAAGGTCACTCGGAAGTCATTTGGGGCTGACTGTGTAATTCGGAATATTTACCAAATATAATTTCAATTAATGTATTCATAAATAAATAATTATATCGTTTAATAGCAGCATTATTATTAAACAGCACCAGTTTTATTCAATTAGTAGGAACAGAACAATGAGATAATAAAGTTGTTTTTAACATTTTATTTAATGTAAAAATACAAATACAAATAAATTTTAATAGTATTCATAAGTAAACATATCCTCTAATTTACTTATAAATACATTACTTATGTATAAATATATTACTTATAAAATACATTAAAATGATATAAGTAAATTATATCATAGCAGCATATCATAGCCTAGCCATAGTTTTACTACTATATGTATAATTCTTATTTTAATATATAAAGTAATCGTCCTTTGTTGCAATCAATTTTATGCGAAATGTAATATACCGTTTCATTATTTTATCGAATAGTGCAGTACCACATCGATCACATAACGTTTTTGGTTATGTACTACGACGCCATGCGTTTTGTCGAACTAGACCAAAGAACTAGACCTTGGCCAGACTCTTATTGTTAGTATAGGGACTCTAGGCTGCGCGAGTTACCTATACATATGTACGTCGAAATCTCAAGAATCGATCACAATAAAATCACATATCTTAATTATTATTTATAAGCGCATTCTTTATTGTCTTCATTATTCTAATAATATATTAAAACGATATAAATATTTCAGAAATCAAAAGGCGCTTTTATTTATGATATAACATACAATTTCATTTTTCATTTTTAGATCATTTTTATGTCATTTTTTATCAGTGACTTTTAAATGACAAACAAAGTCATGATGACATCCTTATGATATCATTGTGACTTTTGTGTTCTACCTGGGTTGTCAGGGGAATGATGAAAAATTTATTTTTTTTAGTAAACTTTCTTTTAAATTCTTAAAAGAATGAGGAGCATCAGCAAAGAAATAAAGCTTACGATTTTCATCAAGCGGATGTTGACAATAATTTTTTGTTTTTGAAAATCTAGAATTTGATATACCAAAAACTCTCCACATTGGTTGATTTGCAGCGCCCATATCAGAAGTAACAAAATGCACACGTAAACCAATGTCCTCTGCCTTTTTAATAACTTCAAGAATAATATTTTGTAAAACTGACCCATTTACACTGTTAGGGGTGAAGTAATAACCTACAATTTGTTTCCACCTGCTACCAATACCCACGATGAGTATTACCAAAGCATGCGTTGCCAAGCCATTAGTATGATTTGGAAGCGTTACCTTGCCAATAAACGAATTTAATGACGCATCAAATGATTTACTAACTAGTATTTGCATTTCATCTAAAACTATACCAACATACACGTCTAAATCATTAAAGTAAGTCTTCTTTATATTGAGAAATTTAAAAACATCGTCATTTATGCCACTATCGAACTTTAAATTTTCCAATTTCCTCGTTAAGGTTCTTATTGAGGGAAGAGGCATCGTTTTACGAAGTTCCTCATCTGCCACATGCAAATCGCAATTCGTAAGCCCTTTTGAGAGTATCAAATGGCCATTCTTGAACCTTTTTAATATTCCCAGTTAAGAGCTTAATTTGAGTTTCATTTAAAATTGGCTTAATTACATTTAAAATTGAACCCCCACTATGTGCTGTACGTAGTCGCTTCATTTGCTTTTTCATCCGCTGCAGTTTTTTTTTTCATCTTCTTGCGCAATCTTTCGCTTTTTTCAAAGAGTCGTAATAATTTCTGCATCTTCTCATCAGAATTTTCAATGGTTTTCATCTCTTCTAAACTTCTACTGAGATCTTCGTCAGATAATGTCTCTTCGCTGCTAACTGTATCACTTTCAGTAGTCTGCACGCTAGTGATGGCATCATCGGCGATGATGTAGTTTTCTGTATAACTTATATCGGTTTTTTCTTTTTGACTAATATCACTCTGAACCGTCTGCATGCTAATGGCATCGACAGTAACATCTTCGGCATGAGCAGTCATATTGCTAACTTTACCTGATTGTGTAAACAAATTTTAGATTTTGTCATTTTTGTTTTAATAATTGAATTAAATTGAATCATATTGATTTTTTCTTTTCATTTTATATACACAGTATTTCTTAAATATTGAGTTGATAAGCAATAGAAAATTTTTTAACTACAAACTCAGCAAACACAGTTGGAACAGCATCTTTTTTCAGTATACGCTTTCCATTTTTTGATTTAGTCCACATTTCTGTGTTAAAGTGTATCTAGAATAATATACAATATATTTATGCCGTTTTATAATTTACATTCAAAAATCACAAAAGCAAATTCTTACTAATCTCACATAATATTGAATTATTGGACGGAGTCCAATTCTGCTGTCCCGTGTTTTCAGTTTAAATTTTTCGCCTTTTTGGCTCTCGTGGAAAGCGGCACATTTCGTATCCCTTTTTAGAGGAATTTGTACAATAATCGGCTACACAGCCAGGCATGATAGCTATAATGTATCAACAAACAACTAGGTTAAGTTATAACTACACAAGAAAATCACGTTTTCATCTCATTAAAAGAATATATAATTACAACGTAATTTTTGCCATTTACCTCTTCTTCTTCTCTTTAATTTATTATAAATGTCACTCGCTGCAAACCGCTCACTTCTTACCAATTTAAAACATAAATGGTACATACATGGGCACGCAACTTCCGCTTTTGCCACAATTTGACGGACCAATCAGCAATCGTTACCCTATTGGCCGCACTCTTAAGGTGCCTTTTCATGCTGACGCAGACTAGATATACGCAAGTGAGGCGCGCTCGCCGCGCGCCGGCTCTGAGCGCTACATGGATCCGAGTGCTTATTCGTTAATTTCAAGAAGCTCTCTTGCAAAAACTATTTGTCGGACGCAATTTTGCTAAAGGAAAAAGTTGTTTGTTTTAGCATAAAGTATCATGTCCTGTACTCCGCGAATTTCGGATCACCCTGTATATTGTGACGAGTCGACTGCAGAAGTCGATGACAAAATTGTAAGTTTTCAATTTTTTTTTGTTTTTCATATTCAATTGCAGCTAGCAGCCTGTATTTTTATGGATACTTTATTTGTGAAAAAGGATTTTTTCCATCTGTACTAGGTGTACAAGTATGAAATGCGGATTTTCTTTTGCGAAAAAGATACGTTAATTTTGGAAGAATGATAAAAAGTGGTTTATTTAAAGTATGCTCCATTGCTAGTTACACATTTCCCCCATCTTTCGGGTAATTTGTGGATACCACGCCAGTAAAAATCTTCTCCTTTTGCCTCGAATCATACATCGAGCCATTTTTTTACATCTTCGTACGAGACCAAAGCGCTGCTCAGCAAGTGCGTGACCCATCGATGCAAACAAGTGGTAATCGGAAGGAGCCACGTCTGGTGAGTAAGCCGCATGGGCTAGCACTTCCCAGCTGAGTGCTTCCAACGTGTCGCGAACCAGTTTTGCCGTATGTGATGGAGCATTGTTATGGAGAAAAATAATCTTGTGTTGCCTTTTTCGATATTTTGGTCGTTTTTTCGAGTAGCGAACGGTTCAAATCGATCAATTGTTGTTGGTAGCGTTTGGTATTAACCGTTTCAGCAGGCTTTATGGGCCTTCTACAATAAGTCATAAGTCATAAATCGGAAGTAAGAAATTAAAAATTGACGACTGTGATTGGTCCATTTCTAGCTTATGACTTATAATTTGTGACTTACGGCTTATTGTAGAAGGCCCATTAAGGGGATCTTAAGACATCTTACACACAGACGATTACGTGTCATTGATGGGCCTTCTACAATAAGCCATAAGTCATAAATCAGAAGTCAGAAGCTAGTTGCAAGCGAGTCAGTAATGCGTCATAAGATAGTAATAAGTCGGTAGTCCGTGACCGAGTGGAGATGGCGAAATTCCATCTCTTCTGACTTACAGCTTATGATTACGTTATGACTGACCAATCAAAAAGCAGTATGTGTCTGCCATTTCTTACGAGAAAACTGATTTTGTATAACCTAAAAACTGAATCGAGAATATTTTGATCGAAGTGATTTATATCGTATTAAAAATGGAATATGAATGTATACAAGAAATTTATGACATGGAACTCATCAAACTTGTCGAATTTAATTGTTGAATCTAATTGCTGAACTGTTATGATGCAACGATCTAATACGACTTATTGTAGATGCAAATTCCTTAAGATTTATGACTTATAATTGTGACTTAACACTTATGTCATGTGAGTAATGACTTATGGCTTATTGTAGAAGGCCCATAAAACAAATGTTGTTACGACGTGCAACGACGTGACAGCTCTGGAGCGCCATATTGGACTAAAAAATGGTAAAGAAGAACTCGATTTTGAAATTTTTTATTGTTTTCAGCATAGATTCTACCTTACAGGCACGTATTAATGCGTATACTTTAATTCTGTAAAAGGATTTTCGAATCTGTGAATGACAAAAAAAGTATTTACGATACAAAAATTATACGATTTAGTCGGTATAATACAGGAGGCTTTAGGATCCCCTTAACAGCTCATAATAGACCACACCCTTCTGGTCCCACTAAACACAGAGTATCGTCTTCCTGTCAAAGCAATTTGTTCTTGCGGTCGATGTGGATGATTTTTTGCACTTGGGATTCTCAAAATATATCCACTTTTCATCCAGCTCTGTGAAGTTGGCACCCCTAAATGAGAATTTTGACAAAATGAACATTGCATTCGTTTGTCCACTATTTGTCCATAAAAAAATCATTTGTCCACCCTCCAAAAAAAAATTATAAACTAAAAAAGATTGTAGCACCCCATGTGAACATTTTTCCTAATTATATACGGGAATCGTTTGTCCACAATGCGTATGCGTTTGTCCACCCGTTAATTTCATTTGTCCACCCGCCAAAAAAAAGTTGTAAACAAATTGAAGTTACAAAATTCGTCTTCGGACAAATAAGTTGTTGTACCTCTCGGTGCAACAAGATATTATTTTGGGATTCGATCCGCTCAAAGAATTGGAACCCACGAGGAAAACGAGGAAAGTGGTCAAGGTCGTAGAACAAACACACACTGCACCACACTTTTATTAAAATAACCCCTTTTATTTATTATAACACTTACAATTTCGAGAGGTTATTACCACTGATTACATTTATTCAAGTAATCGTAACCCTTTATTTAATTATTATAATTACCCGATTAAAAGATTACACTTTGATTGTTACAATTCGAGTAATTGATTATAATAGTTGAATTTAATTAAAAGAATAATACTCGGGTTAAAGTCCTCGCTCGTGACTTAGACCGGTCGGCGACACTCGTTATCGCGGATGTAATATGACTCGGTTCTCGCGACGCGCGTAACGTATCGTTACGTTTAGATGTATGACAAGACTCTCTCGCCGGTCCTTAGACCGCCGAATATATAGGCATCGCGGTGTCATCGAACTAGCGGCATGCGTGCCGTGAGCAATGCGAACTTCGTCCTTTTGCATTTCGGCAGTTCGTTGTCCTGTCGAAATGCAAGATTTGCTTTTTAGTAATAATTGTTCGATGTGCGTGCGGTCATTGCTTGCGTTCGATCAGTGATCGCTGTCCGCACGCGCTATGGAATTTGCAGCCCTGCATTTCCGCAAGTCGTTGCTATGCCGAAATGCAAAGGTTGCTTCGCGGTAATAATCTTGCATTTCCGCCAGCTCGTTGCTAGGCTGAAATGCGAGACTTAATTGTGATAGCACTCGTGGGCTACAACAAAGTGCGTATACTTTATAATTATGCACAGGAATCGTTTGCCCACCATGCCTACACGTTTGTCCACCCGTTAATTTCATTTGTCCACCCGCCAAAAAAAAGTTATAAACAAATTGAAGTTACAAAATTCGTCTTCAGACAAGTAAGTGCGTATACTTTATAATTATGCACAGGAATCGTTTGCCCACCATGCCTACGCGTTTGTCTACCCGTTATTTTCATTTGTCTACTCGCCAAAAAAAAAGTTATAAACAAATTTAAAAAATGAAATTTTCTTTTTTCTTTTTCCTTGATGAAATTTTCTCTTTATTTTTTATAATTTCTCTACGCAAGGTAGGCAATAAAGAATGATTTATGAGCAACGCATACAAATGCTGGACAATCGAATGCCATACGTAATTAAAAGATAAACGCACTTAAAATTACACTGCCGAATATTTTAACTTTAATTTGTTTACAACACAATTTTGCGAGGTGGACAAACAGCATTTCTGCATGAACATAAGCGTATTTATGGTGGACAATCAAATCCTGTACGTGATTTAGAGATAAACACACTTTCGATTTTACTGTTGAATTTTTTAATTTTAACTTGTTTATAACTTTTTTTTGGCTGGTGGACAAATGAAAATAAAGGGTGGACAAACGCATAGGCATGGTGGACAAACGATTCCTGTGCATAATTAGGAAAAATATTTACATGGGGGTGCTACAACTTTTTTTAGTTTATAATTTTTTTTGGACGGTGGATAAACGATTTTTTTAATGGACAATTGTGGACAAATAGTGGACAAACAAATGCAATGTTCATTTTATCAAAATTCTCATTTAGAGGTGCCAACAAAAAGCCAAAGCTTTTTCATCCCCAGTAACAATACGATGAAAAAATGACTTTCTTTTGTATCGTTTGAGCAAAATTTCACATATGTTTTTGCGCCTCTCCATCTGCTTCTCGTTCAATTTATGTGGTATTCATCTGCCGATCTTCTGAATCTTTCCCATCTCTCATAAGCGATTGGAAACAGCTTGTTGGCTAACGCTCAATTGCTCTGCGAGTTGTTTTTGTGTTTGTGAATCATCTTCGTCCAACAATGCTTGCAATTTTACATCTTCGTACCTTTTTGGCGGTTTTCCGTGTTCCTTGTCTACAAAATCGAAATCACCTCTTTTGAAACGCCGAAACCATCGTTTACACGTATCTTGCGATGGAGCATGTTCACCATAAGCTTTTCGAAGTAATCGGTATGATTCAGCAGCAGTTTTCTTCAAATGAAAACAAATAATTAATGCTGTCGGCGAATGCACTTTATTTGGAACAAATTTCGACATATTGAACACAGCAAAATAATACTATGCAAACATTTTTTCAATTTATCACTTATGTGCGTTTGACACTTGTTGATGGCACAACAAAGTGGCATATACGTCAAATCTTTATACTACACACTAGGGACCCTCAAGTAAGGGATCAGACAACAGCGTGAAAGATGCGGATTGGCTGCCGCCATTAGTGGGATACTTCCGTTGGTTAGGTTAGTATGCTTTCCTTTTAGAGGACACACTCGACACAAACATCGTTCTATCTTTATCATTCGTTGAATGTTAAAAAGGATAGAACGACGTTTGTGTCGAATGTGTCATCTAAAAGGAAAGCATACTTAAGTAATTGCTGATTTAGTATTGTTTGTTTTAAGATGTAGATATTATACGTATGTACGGGGGGGGGGGTTCGATAATTCAGTTTATATATTTTTAAAATCATTGCGAAATGCGATACTGTGAAGTTCCAAATTGCAAAAATTTAAGTAGAAATGGCCATACAATGCGCCATTTCCCGAAATCTCCCAAAAGAAGAGAAAAATGGATAATCTATCATACCTCTGGTCGTGTCGGTTGAACACCTAAAAAGTTTTTATTGCCAGATTCGTTCGTTTCGTGCAAAAACGCGTCGAATGAGTGTATTTTTATCAAAATTTGAACTGAACGGGGTATTCTATACCTTTACCATCCATTTATTCTAGCTTGTTTAATACAAGTCTTAATAACAATGCATTTGAATACTCCCGCGTATTAACTATAACGTACTTCCAGTATCCCTCTAATGGGTGCGTTCAGCAGAAAAAGCAGCTTTGCAACTGTTGTAAAATTCTTGAATATGATTGGTTTATACATTTAGAACTAATAAGGAAGTAAGGGCAAGACCAATCATATTAAAGAATTTTACAACAGTTGCAAAACTGCTTTCTCTGCTGAACGCAACCAATGACGATCGTTGTCTGATTGTCTGATCCCTTACTTGAGGGTCCCTACTACACATTGCATTGATACACCATCTGTTGTCTCAAATCCGCATTTCATACTTACACCTGGTAAATACAATTAAGAGAAACGAGGATGTTAATACGTAAGGTATCCCTTTCGGGAGTTCTTATAGACTTTTCTTTGATTGTTTGATACACTTTATTTTTTATCTTTGATTGTACAAAATAACGACTGGATCTGATTACGAACTTTATATGAAAATTTCAAAATTCAAAATGGCGGATCCAATATGGCCGAATATTTTATTAAAAATTGATCGGAATTTTACATAAATTGATAAGTGTATTTGAGGTTGTTGATTGCGAATGTAACATTAAAATTTCAATATTCAAAATAAAGAATACAATATGACCGAACAATTGTTTGAAATTTCATATAAATTAGTATATAAAAGTATTCAAGGTTGTTAACTACGATTATAGGATTACAATAGCGAAATTAAGAATAGTATGTGATTTGATAAATAAATATAGACATAATAAAAAAGAAAAAAAAATAAAGAATAATAAAATATAGACATAAATTTAAAAAAATAAATAAATAAAAATAAAAATAAAATAAAATAAAGACATAAAAAAAATAAAGACAAATATAGACATAATATAGTCACAGTATAAGTAAGTACAGTAGTTTCACTCCGTGTCGGTACCTTTGATCTGTGTCCTACAGTCAGCCATGTTGAAAATTGTGCGAAGCACAAAACAAGCTTTGTTTGAATATCAATACTAAATATATGGTAATAAATATACCAAATATACTACTGCTGATACTAAAAATTTATAGTATACATTACGTGCATTATAGATTTTTAGCACTTTAGATGTTTTATAGGGAATGAAAATCGAAATATAACCTTATATACAGGGAGAGGCATTTAAAACAGGTTACCTGAATAACTCGCTTGTTTTTGACAATAGAAGAAAAAGTGTCAAACAAAAGTTGCTTGGTTTCGAGGGGCACATAATGTGATGTCAATAATTGTTTTTTTGGTGGAGGCGCTAAAAAGATATGAAGGTCACCTCCACTTTTTTAAATGGAATTATGTAATTTTTTTTAGATAACGTGATTCCTCTAATTATTTTGCATATAAAAGTATTAAGGTAGAGATACCAAAAAACCAATAGTTTTCGAGATTTTTACACTTTATTTTGATACATACTGACATAAAATGTTAAATAACTCATAAACTGTTGACTTTTTGATTATCGTACCTTAATACTTTTGTGAACAGAATAATGAGATAAATCAAATGGTGTAAAGAAAACACATAGTTGCTTTAAAAAAAATATGTATACAAAATGGATAATTTTTTAAATACGCAAGTGTGACGATAAACAGAAAGTAGCTTGTAACTGATGCAATAACCAATTTTTTTGGTTTCTTCGTGAATCACTCTAATATTTATTATAAATTTGATTGCGTGCACGTTTTTTGTGCATTATACGATACTGTATAAATACATTACGCATTAAAATTAGGGGAGCACTTTAAAACCTGCAAATTTTGTCGATTTTGAGAAACTAATATCTCGGCTTCTAGGATTCGCAGAATATTTCTTAGTACCTTTTAAAGGGACCCTATTTTGGTAATTATACAGATTAGGGAACAACTCACCGATGACCTTGACCTTGACATATGTTGTCAAGGTCATGGTTCTGAGTAACTTTGCCTGAACAACTAGGCGGCGGTCTAATCCAAGCTAGACTGTTATAGGCTTCATATTCGTATTAGTTTTGTCTTTATTAGTACTAAACGTACCGAGATTTAATATATACCTATTTGTACCTACTATAACCGGTCAAATGACATGTCGCGATAAATAACGCTAGGCTACACGTGTTTATCAGATTTAACAAATAAAAGTATAAATAAATGATGAAAAATTAATTGTATATATTTAATAAAAAAAGTTATGAAGTCAAATGTGAAAAAACGATAACATTTCATGCGAATTTTCTAATCAAAAATTTACAACCGGTCATTTGACCGGGTCATGGTACGTTTAGTGTTAATTCTAGGATACGTAAACATTGTCTGTGAGAGCTCTACTTATTATATACTCATGTTGCTGAATATATTTTTGATCTGCATAGATTTCTTTTAAGCAGTGTCTTTTGCGATCAAATCTTACATTATCCTTAAGCCATAAATCTTAAATCTTGAAATATCTCATTTTAGTTTCGCCTTATTTTTAGGCTGTGTTCTTTGACGTTAACTCGGTTAGTGATACTCCGACCGCTCGGCTCAGACCTATCATCCATCAGTATCGCGGTCAAGATGCAGAGCTCCAAGAGAACCTTACGTTCCAATGAGATGGCTATACCGACCGGTGGCATACTCGACACGGAACTGGAATTGCAATTTGCACTTCAGTATCCACATTTTCTCAAAAGAGAAGGCAATAAGCTTCTAATATTATTGCAGAGGCGGAAACGATACAAAAATCGTACAATGCTCGGATACAAGACTCTCGCGGAGGGAATCGTTAACATGGCACAGGTAAGATTATGACACTTTGTTCCATTGAAAATACAATTATTTAAGAATTAAACTATAATATAACAAAGGACTCTTGATTTTAGGACAATTATTTAATTTTTGCTCAAAGTTGTGGTATAATTACAATAATACTCTGTCATATATAAAAAATAAACGAAATAACTCTTTATCAAGATTATAATATGTGTTACAAAATATATAATAATAAAATATTTTCCGAAATAAGATGGAACTCTCGATCCGATGTTGCATCTGGTATTGAATTTCTTTGCAATGATAATCACAGAATCACTTCTTACAGGTGCTGCAGAAACAAATGGATGTCGAGTTAGAACTTGTATCAGACAAGGCGGAAAAGTACGGTGGTCACTCAGTCCCATTGGCACGTGTAAGCGTCGTCGCTCTGAGTTCCCAACCGGTTGATCATGATAAAAGACTGACACATGATCTAAACGAGAGACTCTGTCCAGAATTTAGTGACGAGGAGGAGGAGTTTAGCTCGGAGGGCGAGGCGGAGGGCAGCGATAGCGAGCCTACGTTGGAATTACATAGGCGGAAAAGTCGCGGAAAGATTCCAACGAATGCCAGGGTATGCGCAATATTTTCATGCAGAAAGCTTTCTGATTCTCCCTCATTGCTTCTATTGAATTCTAATGTTTATTGTGTTTTGCAGCAAAGAAATTTAAAGCAAAAGTTTATAGCTCTTCTGAAGCGATTTAGGGTATCTGAGGAGTTGGAGCACGATCAAGAGGAAATTGGACAAAAACTTTCAGGTAAAAACTTTTATGTAAAATATACTATATGAACAAAATTCTGTAAAAAAATTGATGTAATAGATCTAAAATTAATGGATATTAATATTAATATTAATTGATATTAATAAGAGTTTTTCTTAAAACTTTTTATATACTAAATGCAATTTAGAAACATTAAATAATTGAAATAAAATTATTTCGAAAATAAGTTTTAATGTTATAACATATTTTAATGTTTTCATAATATTGTTAAAGGTGGTGATATGGAGATAGAAGAATTGTTCAACGAATTAGAAGATTTATCAGACAGTGGACCAGAATTGGACACCATGTCTGTTAGTAGTACACCGAAACCATCACTAAGACCCTTTTTCAGTTCTAGTCGATCTCTTCTTGCGCCACCTCACTCCGGTAAGTCACATAATCCGATCATGTTCGCATATTTTGATAAATGTGTGATATATGTGTATTACGTAAGATATTTTATCAATATTTGAAATTAGCTCATTGTGCTGATGTTGCGATATAATATTTAAGTAATAGACATATTAAACATTGGCGTTTAAACAAATGTTGGTACCTTATACATTAAATCATATATAATGCTATACGGTAAGGAAGATACATTACACATTTCAAACTTATCTGGCTTTCGCTCCAGGCTATTATTACACTCGCTAAACAGTCACTTTTTTTGCAGTTAAATCAGTTAAATATTATCATATTAGAACTTCCATACAAACGTTTTTCATTTAAATTTATGCCTTTGATCATCCTCTCTCTCTCTCTCTCTCTCATGCATATTTTTTGTAAAATAAACATTATTAATTTGCGCACTTATTTGTTAAATATAATGAAATAAAAAAACAAAAAGAGATTTCTTATTATCGCATAATATAATTTTACAACATAATGAGATTTTTTGTAAATAGACTTTTGTGAATAGACTTTTAAATAACTATGTAGGTGTATATATATATATATAGGAGAATGTCCGGTAATTATTTACATTAGGGGACACCTCACCGATGACCTTGACCTTGACATATGTTGTCAAGGTCATGATTCTGAGTAACTTTGCCTTAACAACTAGGCGGCGGACTCTTATCATTTTTGAGATATTAAGCGTTGAAGTTATTTTTAACAGTAGTGAAACCGGTAAATCTTTAGATCAGGGGACTCTCCACAATTACCTTGACCTTGACATATGTTCTCAAGGTTACGACCCTGAGTAACCTCTAACAGGTTTTAGCCGTCGCTCGTCCTTCGTTAAAAAGTTATTAAAAATCATAGTTTTAAAATTAACATATGATATATGTATAATACATGTATGATATTAAGTACTATTCTACACCTTTCTCTGTTTAGAAACGTTAAACTTTCCACGCGAAGTAACTTTAACCCCCCTCCCCCTCTTCACAGGGGCACTCGACTTCTAGGATTGTACTGTTGCTATGATAGTACTGTCGGGGCAGACCTCTGTCGAAGGTGTGGGTGCAGGGGGGTGGCCGAAGGCCACCTCCTTGCACCCGCCCGTGTGTGTGTGTGTGTGTGTGAAATATCAAGTAATAGACTCATAATCGTTATATAACGAATGCTTAGTTATATAACGGAAGTTATATAACGGAACACACACACACACACACACACACACACACACACACACACACACACACACACACACACACACACACACACACACACACGCGCACGCACGCACGCACGCACGCACGCGCGCGCGGGCGGGTGCAAGGAGGTGGCCTTCGGCCACCTCCCCGCACCCACACCGTCACAGAGATCTGCCCCGAGAGTACTATCATAGCAACAGTATAATCGTAGAAGTCGTGTGCCCCTTCGCAGGGGGTTGGGGGAGGTGAGAGTTACTTCGCGTGGAAAGTTTAACGTTTCTAAACGGAAGGAGATGTAAAATAGTACTTGTTATAATACATATATGGCAGAAATTATACGTTAATTTTGAAACTTTTTTTGTTAATAACTTTTTAACGGTCAGCGACCGCCACCTAAAACATGCGGGAGGTTATTCAAGGTCATGACCTTGACAACATATGTCAAGGTTAAGATCATCGGAGCTGGGTCCCCTAAAGTGAATATTTGTCTTGTATTATACAAAATTATACTTTTAAATCTAAATATCTCAGAAACTATAAGAGACCGCCGCCTAGTTGTTAAGGCAAAGTTACTCAGAATCATGACCTTGACAACATATGTCAAGATCAAGGTCATCGGTGAGGTGTCCCCTAATGTAAATAATTACCAAATGTCCTAAATCGGACCGTGTTTTAAATCGGACCTTCTTAATTTTAATAAAAAAATTTAAATAAATACAGTTAAGCAGATTTGCGTACTATTTATAATGTAAAGTCCTTATGAGACATCGAACATGTGACAATTTGGCTGTACTCTGTCATAATGTTCATAGAATAGACGCAAATATGTATTTTCGGCTATCATGTGAAAATTTTTTTAAAAAAGAAAATCTTTGTAAATCATTATTTAAAAGATATTAAAAATTTGAACGGTAATTGATTTAAGATAATTAAGAAGTGTAGAATTAAAAAATATCAAGAGTTTTGTGATTACTTGCATTTATTGTAAAATTTGTTCCAATCATTCGAAAGAACCCGTGTTCAAAGCGAACCTATACAAAAAACACTAAAAAGACAAGTAAGCCAGCTAATTCATCGAAGAAAGAAGGTTTGCCACAACCTGGTTGTAGTATTGGTAATGGACCAACCAGATCTGATCTGAGGAACACTAAATTAATAAAATATCATGTGTCATCAGACTCAGATTGATGGAATGTTTTATTGATTCTAATTCTAATAATATAAACTTTATTTTTGTCTTTGAGGCTTAAATTGCTCGTTTTTACTCAATACTAACAAAATTTAATTAAAATATATTTTAAAATAATATTCAATAATAAAGACTGTTAATGTAAAAACGTAACTAATACAAATACGAAGCCTATAACAGTCTAGCTAGGATCTTTAATTGCTTATATATAAACTACTGCGGTACTATCACGAATTCAAACAAAGAAATAATTAACTAATATACGTAGTCCCTCTAAATTGCGCGCCGAACAATCGTTGGTCTTGAAATGCTTTAATAATATGAAAATACTAAATATGGAAATAATTATTCTTATTGCGAAAAATATTATTTTGGTAGGAAACTTGCGCGTTAAAGCAAGATATCCGGGTTCGACTCCCGCCCGAGGTAATATTTTTCGCAACAAGAATAATGTTCAAAAATAGATCTTCTCAAATTAAAAAACCCAACAAATTTAAACCTTTGAAAACTAACCGCAAAAATTTGATCCTTCCTAAATTAAAACGATTACCTAACCACAAAATAGAAAACCCAATAAATTTCAACCTTTGAAAATTATCCCCAAAAATTTGAAC
>NW_017278416.1:100304-101101 GCF_001594065.2 Cyphomyrmex costatus
CTTGAATAATCTGTCATTTACTTTTTGTGGTACATATTCAACATAGAAAATGTACATAATGTATGTTCACTTTGAATTGGCACATTTAGTAATATATCAGTTACTTTTCGTGGTTATATATTATATTAGATAATATCATTTAAAGTATTAAAGGTTTAAATTATTATGTTACATTATTAGATAATCATTTTAATTTAGAAAGCTTCAAATTTTTGGGGTTAATTTTCAAAGGTTGAAATTTATTGGGTTTTCTATTTTGTGGTTAGGTAATCGTTTTAATTTAGGAAGGATCAAATTTTTGCGGTTAGTTTTCAAAGGTTTAAATTTGTTGGGTTTTTTAATTTGCGAGGATCTATTTTTGAACATGGCTTGACCTTTTCATTTTAATGATATGTTAGGATTAATAATATATCAGTTACTTTTCGTGGTTAATATATTATTATTAGATAAATAAATCATTTAAAAGAGAAAGAGAAATGCCTAATCGAGTCTTGTACACAGGATGTTATTGTGTGTTGATACGATTTATTGAAAATATACAATTTTTCTTACGTTTCGGTCCTCGCCCTCGGTTTGGATCTTTATCAAAGAACTTCTAATATAGAATACACATTGTGCTACCTAGAACACTTTATATTAAAATGTACCACGAAAAGTAAATGATAGATTATTCAAGATGCAAATTCAAAATGAACATACCTACATATAAGTAAAACAGATTACAATAAAAATATTACAGTGTTCTAGAAAATAACTGCAACATACATAAAGTATATTTTCTATGTTGAATATGTACC
>NW_017278416.1:103506-106627 GCF_001594065.2 Cyphomyrmex costatus
TGAAGTAACCTTGAACGGAGTTATCAAACAACTACGATGTTTCGTAACAGCAAATTCGGATCTCAACATCATGGGTCTCGATTGGATCGCAGCTTTCGATTTATGGCAATGCAGTCTCAATAGCTTCTGTTCCAAGATCCATTCTCAAGCAGATTCGACGCACTTTGATATATCTTTCATTAAAGAAAATTTTAAAGAGGTCTTTTCCTCTGAATTAGGTCGCTGCACGAAAACTAAAGTCAAACTGAATTTAAAAAATAATTCAAAACCTATTTTCAGACCTAAGAGACCGGTTGCTTACGCAATTTTACCTTTAGTCGACGCAGAGCTTACAAGACTGGAACAAAATGGAATCATTTCACCAATCAAGTATTCAGACTGGGCAACTCCAATAGTTGTAGTAAGAAAAAAAAATGGAAAGATTAGGATCTGTCCGGATTTCTCAACTGGACTTAACGAATCATTGGAACCTAATCGTCATCCACTTCCATTACCAGATGAAATATTTTCGCAACTGTCAAACTGTAAGTATTTCAGCCAGCTAGATTTGTCAGACGCATTTCTTCAAATTGAAATAGATGAGCAATCAAGGCATCTTCTAACAATCAATACTCACAGAGGTTTATACGTTTATAATCGTTTACCTTTCGGAGTCACCATAGCTCCAGGTGAATTTCAATCAATCATGGATTCAATGATATCTGGACTAGAAAACGTTTTTGCTTATATTGATGATATTGTTGTGGGTGGAGCTACAGTTCAAGAGCATAATCAAAACTTAACTTATTTATTAGAGCGAATAAAGGATTATGGTCTACATCTGCAAATAGAGAAATGTTGTTTCTTTACTACACAGATCAATTATCTGGGTTATGTCATCGATGGACAAGGATTACATCCAGATCCTACAAAAGTCGAAGCAATTAAAAACATGCCTGAACCACATAATTTAACTACATTACGTTCGTTTTTAGGAGCAATCAATTATTATGCACGTTTCATTTCAAATATGCACATTCTTAGATGTCCTTTGGATAATCTTTTAAAAAAGGATTCTAAATGGAACTGGTCTCCAAAATGTCAAGAATCTTTTAATCAATTTAAGAGAATTCTTTCTTCAAAGCTCTTATTAACTCACTACAATCCTCAGCATGAGATTATTGTAGCAGCAGATGCTTCAAATGAAGGATTAGGAGCATGCATTCTTCATAAATTTCCAGATCATTCGATCAAGGCAATCAGTCACGCCTCAAGGAGTCTCACAGAAGCAGAACGTAAATACAGTCAAATTGAAAAAGAGGCATTAGCAATCATTTTCGCAGTCACGAAATTTCATAGAATGATTTTCGGAAGACAATTCATCCTTCAAACGGATCACAAACCATTACTTCAAATATTTGGTAACAAAAAAGGAATTCCGTCGCATACAGCCAACCGTCTTCAACGATGGGCACTTCAATTATTATCTTACGATTTTAAAATCGAATACATCAAGACGACAGAATTTGGACATGCGGATGTTTTATCAAGACTAATCAGTCATCAACAACGTCCTGAAGAGGATTTTGTAATCGCTTCTGTCAAAATGGAAACAGATTTATTCTCAGTCCTCAATGAATCACTTCAGTCCTTTCCAATCACATTTCAACAAATCAAGGAAGCAACTAAAGAAGATGACATCTTACAAAAAGTTATCAACTTTACTTTGAATTCATGGCCTCAGAATGTAGATGATTCGGATTTACAACCATTTTTCCGCCGTCGAAACTCACTAACCGTGATTCAAGAATGTCTTCTTTTCAACGACAGAGTTGTAATTCCTCAACAATTCCATCAACAAATTCTCAAACAATTGCATAAGGGTCATCCTGGAATGGAGCGAATGAAAATCATAGCACGTTCGTACGTATATTGGCCAAGGATAGATCAGCAAATAGAAGAATTTGTCAGAAATTGCAGAAATTGCGCACTCGCCGCGAAATCACCTATCAAGGTACCATTATCAAGCTGGTCTCTTCCTGAAAAACCATGGCAAAGAGTTCACATAGATTTCGCAGGACCGTTAAATGGAGAATATTATTTTGTTTTGGTCGATGCCTTTTCAAAATGGCCTGAAATAGTTCCAACGCAAACAATCACAGCTCAGCGAACTATTGATATTCTTCAAGAAATTTTTGCAAGATTTGGTGTCCCTGAAAGTCTAGTTTCAGATAATGGAACTCAGTTCACTTCAGAAAAGTTTCAAAACTTTTGTCTTTTACAGGGAATCAATCATCTGCATACTCCACCGTTTCATCCAAGTTCTAATGGACAAGCAGAACGTTTCGTAGATACATTCAAACGGGCACTTTCAAAATGCGAGACAGAGGGGAAAGAAGTCAAGGAACATCTCTGCACTTTCTTGCAGTATTACAGGTCAACTCCAAATCCTAATGTTCCAAATCAAGTTTCTCCCGCGGAAGCCTTGCTTGGAAGACCAATGCGAACAACGTTAGATCTGCTTAAGTCCTCGGAATGCTCAACTGCTCAACCTGAGAAGCCTCTGCCTAAACAAAGGCAAGAAGAACAATACAACCGGAGACACGCAGTCAAATCCAAGAGTTTTGAACCAGGAACGAAAGTTTACGTTCAAATCCACACTTACAATAAATGGTCTTGGATCCCCGGAGAAGTAGTCGAAAAAGTTGGAAAAGTTATCTACAATGTACTTGTTGAAACACGAAGTCGTTTGGTTCGAGCTCATGCGAATCAAATCAAGTTGCGCGCTATCACGGACAATGATGACTCATCTCAACAGCAAGAACTCCAACTACCACTAGAGATATTGATAAACGCTTTCGATGATGGAGGAAATTCCACTTCACCTCCAATTCTAGAAGGCACTGGATAAGAACAGCTGCAACCTCAAGAAGCGGCTGGAACGCAGGATTCGGGAACACTAACACAAGAGTCCCAGGGTCTGGATCAACAAACAGAAACTGTTCAGCAACCAGTGCTGAGACGCTCTCAACGCAACAGACGTCGTCCACGTAGGCTAGAAGATTACTACTGTTACTCTTCCAGATAGGGGAGGTGTTACCTACGCCTATGTAATAAGCGACATGACATGCGCGGCTAGGCA
>NW_017278416.1:106771-108024 GCF_001594065.2 Cyphomyrmex costatus
TATTAAATATATATTTAAAATATGTATATATGTATTAAATATGTGGTGAGGGGTACAGCGGAAAGCGGAGGCGATTCGAAAATCGGCCGAAAGTTACGTACACTTTTTGTATATTCACTTTGTACTAGCAACTTTAATTAATAATCAGTTACTTTTCGTGGTAATATATTAACAATTTAACTCGTAATAGTAATGTGATAATTTTAAATATATGTACGTCATATCGGTCAGCAGTCGGTAGTATTTAAAATAATAATTTTATTTAATATGTATTTAAATGATGATTGCACGGTTTATCGGTGAGCCTGGCGTGGGGGGGACGTGCGACTCGCATTCGCCTTTCCACTTGATGTGTTGTTTTGATAACAATCCAATCCCCAAGGCTGCTTTCACTAACCGTCTAATATTGACACGTCAGATTTATAACAACATATTAATTTTTTTTCGTTAACGCGATTGCATATTATAAAACAAAATTATTAAAAAATCAAAATTATTAAATAAATGTAAAACAGTAATTTTTCCTGGTAATATATTATGCGCGGTGCGGTGTTGTGAGAGGGACAGCGAAAGCTAGACGGAGGCGATTCGAAAATGAACCAAATGTTGCATTGTCCCCCTCACCGCTCCGCGGGCAGTCGAAATGTCCCATGACAGTCGAATGCACTTTACGTATGTTCACTTTGTATTAGCAACTTTAATAATTAATAATCAGTTACTTTTCGCGGTAATATTATTACAGTTTAACTCGTGACAGTACTGCGATGGTTTTAAATATACGTCATATCGGTCAACAGTCGGTAGTATGTAAAACAATAATTTTATTTAATATGTATTTAAAAGATGACTGCTCGGTTTATCGGTAAGCCGGATGAGGGAGGGATATGAAACTCGCGCGCATCCGCCTTTCCACATCAAAACAATCCCCAAGATTGTTTTCACTAACCTTCTGATATTAACGCATCGATTTTTTTTATTACCTTCATATAAAAGAAATTTTTTAAAATAAAGTTTTTTACAATTAAATAAGATAATTTTTCAAAATTTATCTTTTTAAATATTTGTCGTACCAGTCAGCAGTCGGGTTCTTATTTTAATTAATATTTTAAGGTCCGGTAGGTCGAAGATGGTGGTGCTGCGAGTAAAAGGTGAGAATGTTAAAAAGTTGTATTAACGAAAAAGAGTGCAATACCGCGAAAAAGAGGGGCGGCGGGGGTGGTTAGTGGGGTGAGGGGGAGGGGCGGGGGGAAGAG
>NW_017278416.1:108263-118014 GCF_001594065.2 Cyphomyrmex costatus
TGCGAGTGAAAGGTGAGAGAGGATGTCAAAAAGTTGTAATAACGAAAAAGAGTGAATTACAGCGGAAGAGAGGGGTGGTGGGGGTTGGTGGTAGGGGAGGGGGTGAGGCGAGTGGAGGAGGTCCGGTGGGCCAAAGATGGTGGAGGTGCGAGTGAAAGGTAAAAGAGGATGTTAAAAAGTTCTTAAATTCGGACATACAGACACACAGACGGAGAAGAAGACGTTTCTTAATTTTTCATTAAAATCATCACTTTTCGACCGCTTGAATCTCCATAACGGCTTGACCGATTTAAAATTTTTTTGTCTCGAATTACTCATGGCGATGCCGCCTTTCAGGTCATATGACGTTCGATTCAAAATTTTTTATATTTTAGTAGTTATGCACCTCCCACAAATGGACTTTGGTTGCTCAGGATAAGAGACTTGTAACGTCTCTCACAAGTAAACCTACCGAAGTGTAAATCTCCGATTTTGATGAAATTTGGATATGTTGTAAAACATGAAAGACTAAGAGATACGTATTTTTTTTTAGCGGCGGAAAAACATATTTAGGGGGTGAAACAGCCCCTCCGAAATTGGAGTGAAAATGGAAAAATGACGATATCTTTGAAGGTAGTGAAGCAATTTTAATGATTTCTGGTAGGAAAGTTTCCTACCAGACGCTACCGCATCTCCTGATTATTTCCAGATTTAGTATTTTCAGATTATTAGTGTTGCGTTTCAAGACCGACAATTATTCGGCGCGTAATTTGGGGGAACTATGTATATTAGTTAATTATTAATTTGTTTTAATTCGTGATAGTTTATATGTAAGCAATTAAAGATCCAAACTAGACTGTTATAGGCTTCGTATTCGTATTAGTTATATTTTGAAATTCTATCTAAAAGTCCATAAAAATAAAAGAGGTCCGATTTGGAATTCATAGTTCCAAATCGGATCAGAAAATGCATTTTTACATTTTCCATTATAGTTCGACACAAGTAAGAGATACATCAAAATAGTCTAAAGCAAAAATGAAGGAAATTAAATGATCTTTCGAACGGCACCATTGGCTTTATGATCGGACTACGCCTTATAGAGAACAAAAATTGCAATTAGGTCTGATTTAGACCACTTTCTCCTATTCTTTTCTTTATATATATCTTAAATATAAGAGCTGTAAAAAATAGTTATGCTTTTGATTTTGAAGAAAAATATAATAATAGTGAATAAAACTGAATTTTTTTGAGATTAATATACGTTTTTCATATTAGATTTTGCGCGTAAAATACTCTACAAATAATGATAATCTCTATATAAAAATTATACTGTTTTATATTATATATTAGTAATATATTATATTACAATATATGTATTAATGATTAACATATGCTTGAAAAGAGAGATTTTAGCAATTATATAAAAATGTACAATTTCTAACTGCTAAAGGTGTATTTATTATTCTCGATTCGATTGAGCTGTTGATGTTTTGGCGAAATAGCATGACTGTTGCAATCCGAATACCTTTTACAGGTGCGTCTAATGATTTTAACGTTTTAAAACAGATTTCATACATACGTATGTACGCACGTACGCGCGCGCGCGTGAGTACGTGCGTGCGTGCGTGCGTGCGTGTGTGTTATATATACAATGTATATATATATATATAAATTTATTAATAAGTTTTATTATTACACACACGAACATCCTGTGTTGGCCATATATCGTTGTGAACTTAGCGTTCGACTTTGTCAAAAATAAAAATTGACAGTACAGCGCGATTGTACTTCGTCTGTACCTCAAAGGGTACAAAAATAAGTGAAAAACAAAAATTCGTTCGCGACAATTTTAACATTTTTCAATTTCGCTTATGCCATTCGAAAGAGAATCGTTTGTACCCGTTTGTACCTCCGTTATTTTCGTTTATATCTCAAAGAGTTCGGAGATACCGTATTTTGAAAATTTTCAAATACCGCTAAGAGAGTAACTCGGCCATCTTAAGAGATATCGAGACGAGACCAACGGCACTCGAAAGAGAATCGTTTGTACTCGTTTGTATCTCCGAACCCTTTGAGGTACAAACGAACATAACGGAGGTACAAACGGGTACAAACGAAGTACAATCGCGCTATACTGTCAATTTTTATTTTTTACAAAGTCGGGCGCTAAGTTCACAACGGTGGCTCATATAAGCATTAATATACACCATTAAATTCAATCTATTGAGCCTAAGATTATCACATTTGTATGTATGTATATATGGGACATTCCACGTCAACTCAGACAGACCTCCAGACAAAATTTGGCTTGATAAATTTAAACGTTCAAGGGCTTAAAAAATTTGTACATCTGTGTACTTTTAAATGCCGATGGGCTTCTTTCAAAAATAATATAAATAAGGCCCAATAAGTATAAAACAATATGAATAATAAAAAGGGCAATGAGCCAAATACAAAACGCTAGAGCAAATATATAAAATTAAGTATAATATAATATTTAAAAATTAGTACAAACGTTTCGAACCCGATCGGGTCATCTTCAGTGTAACAAACATAAATAAATTATAAAATTTCTGTATCGCTAATCATAATGTCAGGATATTGTTCGCATATTAAAATCGTAGTCCATCTTGTAAAAGTTAATCCAATAAAGTAAATTCAATCTAATAAAATTTATATAATTTATCATAAGAATCTTAAATAGCATGTTAAACAAGTGTTAAAAGATAGTTACCTTATTAAAAATTGTGTAATAAATAATGTCAATAATGTACAAATCCATAATGTGAAAATTGTAATGTCGTCAATGATAAAATGTTATAAAAATTCAGATATAATCCAATTTACAGCATTGTCTACTTATTATGTTAATGTCGAAAAACGTAATGACGAAATAAATTCTTTATAAGAGGCAAAAACCAACTGAAAATAGTCTAAGAGGTAGAGAAGGACTGTATCATGTTTGTGTACATATCGGGCAATGACTCCGTGTCGTTTTGTTTATTAATGCCATGTGTCTGTTTTTTAATATAAACCATCTCGGATATCAACCTCTTTTTGTAGGAAGGTTCCACATCTAATACTTCCACATTATTCCAATTAAAATTATGATTATTGTCTATTCGATGATTAGTAACAACCGATGGAGACATTAAAATTTTCTTTCAAAAATTTTAATGTCGGCGCTATTATGACTGATAAAAGTCAACAAATTCCAAAATTTAAAACTAACTTCGTACAATAAAACTCGAAAAATTTTTTAATTATTCTGAAATTCTGTATCTAAAAGTTTTTTGGGTCGCCGAATGTAAATCTGATGTCAGTTTTCAAAAATTCAAACTTTAAACCAACACCCCGAAGGGATCAGTTTCCTGTTACGTCCACGTCGTTGATCCTGGGTAATGCCGAGAACAGGACACATTTTTATTTTAGTCGTATTCGATCCGAAGTTTTGAATGTCCGGAACGCGACTTCAAATTCATAATCACCAACCCCAAAAACCCACGAGTAACAAATTTTAATAAAATCCGATCGATTTATCAAAGAGCCTCCGCAAGCTCCATGCAAAAAATGCCCGTTTTCGGTACCTCGATTTTTTAAACTTTTATTATGCCAAATAGTTACATATGATGACCCAATAATCCCTGCAAAATTTCAAGATGAGCATACAGCCCGTTTAGGAAATAGAGGAAGGGGGGGGTTAAAGTTGACCATGTCCAATAAAAAAATATAACAATTCCACATTTGAATTCAAACAATAACGTCTAAAAAATTCAGCCTAAATGGATCTTTTAAGATTTTTGGCTGATGATTATAAATATGAAGTCATATTTACAAAATTCAAAATGGCGGATCCAATATGGCGGACAATTTTTGTTAAAATTCATTGGATCTACTTGAAACTTGTTACTCGGGGGTTTTTGGGGTCGCTGATTACGAATTTGAAGTCAATTTAAAAAAATTACAAATGGCGAATCCAATACATCCAATAAAGGCGCAAGATGTAATAAACAATCCACCCAACAAAAAGTCAATTTTAAATTGACTTCAAATTCGTAATCAGCGACCCCAAAAACCCCGAGTAACAAGTTTCGAGTAGATCCAATGAATTTTAACAAAAATTGTCCGCCATATTGGATCCGCCATTTTGAATTTCGTAAATATGATTTCATATTTATAATCAACAGCCAAAAATCTTAAAAGATCCATTTAGGCTGAATTTTTTAGACGTTATTGTTCGAATTCAAATGTGGAATTGCTATATTTTTTTATTGGACATGGTCAACTTTAACCCCCCACCTATTTCCTAAACGGGCTGTATGCTCATCTTGAAATTTTACAGGGATTATTGGGTCATCATATGTAACTATTTGGCATAATGAAAGTTTCAAAAATCGAAATACCGAAAACGGGCATTTTTTGCGGAGGCTCTTTGTCGCCATTTTTGGATTTGCCATTTTGAATTTTTGAAAACTGACATCAGATTTACATTCGGCGACCCAAAAAAACTTTTAGATACAGAATTTCAGATTAATTAAAGAATTTTTCGAGTTTTATTGTACGAAGTTAGTTTTAAATTTTGGAATTTGTTGACTTTTATCAGCCATAATAGCGCCGACATTAAAATTTTTGAAAAAAGCCCATCGGCATTTAAAAGTACACAGATGTACAAATTTTTTAAGCCCTTGAACGTTTAAATCCATCAAGCCAAATTTTGTCTGGAGGTCTGTCTGAGTGACGTGGAATGTCCCATATATACATACACAATACATACACAGGATTCTCGAAAATTGAGGTCAATATTTCGGGAAGTGATTCGGGAGCTAAAAAGGAGAAAAAAAGCTAATATATAAATAAAGGTCCAGAAATAAGTCATTTCTGAGTTAATACCACTTTTATATTAAAAAATTAAAATTTATTTTTCGTGTGTTCAATCATAATTTATTTCACAGTATTTCAACATAAATAACTACATGCTTTATTTTAAACTTTTTTTTACTTATTTTTTAATTTTCTGGTATTTGTAAATATGATTACTACATTATTTTTAGATAGGGTAAATCCGGTATATACGCCGCGTGAGGAAATACGCCGCCGAAGTCAGAAAAAATAGAAGGAGTGGAGATAATTTTCCGTCAATTACTTTGTTACATGCCTTTATGGTATATTAGTATTATGTTATGATTTCAGTTTTTTATTGTTAATATTAATGAAATTATTGCGAGTTAAATCGATTTTTTACTGTAATAAGTAGTGCCGTCATAATTTATAATCTACATAAAATGATTATTGTAGAGCGTGTACGTAAAGACTTAGTGGTTATTTTGCAATACATATATATAGAGGAACAGTAAAGCATGTTGTATAGCAAAATACAAGTGCTTCGCTCCTGTATTGTTTGTTTAATTATTTGTCATATATATTTCATCTATTTGGGATTTACGGCATTTTTAGCGAGCGGGATGCTGTGCCGCAGCACAGACGCTCTATTTAAGAAGTTTTTGTTAATTCTAACAATTATATTTTGCATTAATGCATAAATGTTGATAAATCTTAAACGTTTAAAGATTATTTTTGAAGATTTGAAGCTATTTAAAAAAATTTTATTAAGTTCTATTTGTATTCCAATTTTTATTCTGAACAATAAAAATTGTCATATATTAATAAACAAATGCAAGTTACATCGTCATTTTACATCTTATTTATAGATTATTTGTAATTTTCTTATGAATTATATATGAGTGGCCATATTATAAAATGGCAAAAATGCAGGGGTTTGAAAAAGTTATTTTTTAATATGGAAAATAAATTATTTTGGATTTCTAATGTTTTTTTTATAGTAGTAGATGATACAAAGTTTTAATTTGTACAATTAATTTGCTTTAAACATAGTAAATAATAATTGATAAATTAAGTTTTTGATAGGTGATTCTGATAAAAAATTTATTTAAGAAGATGCTCAAAATGATGCCCTCGGACTTCAATACATTTTTGGAGACGATATTTAAATGATTCTCTTGCCTTCTCTGTCATTTCTGAATTTTTACTTGCACATGCAGCCAAAATACGCACTTTTATGTTCTCCTGTGTAGTTGGTACATCTCGTTGTAAACAATGTTTTTTAATGTTTCCCATACAAAAAAGTCCTGAGGATTTAAATCAAGAGAACGTGCAGGCCAATTAATGTGTCCTCCTCTACCTATCTAGCGTTCCGGAAACATTTCGTGTAAAATTGCACGTGCAACGCGTGCATTATGAGTCGGATAGCCGTCATGCTGATACCACATCTGTAAGCGAGTTTCTAATGGCACTTCTTCTAATAACTGTGATAATTATTGGGACAAAAATCAGCATTTTTTTGGCCATTTAATGTACCCTTAATAAAGAAACGGCTAATGATTTGATTTTGTAAAATACCGCATCATACATTACAGCTCCATATTGTAGGACGGAAGGGGCGGAAACACAGAATGACCAAGGGTATAAAATAATAACTTTAATAATGCTTCGATATGATTTCGTCAACTTCTCTGCTTAACGACTAACTAACTCTAACGCTTTTTTCTTCGCCTTTTTCTTCTTCAACGAGTCGATCCGAAACGACCCGAAGCAAAACCGAACCGTTCTCTCTGCACGTAAAACACGCATCACGCACAGTCGGTAACAGCGGGATCATCCGCATCATCCGCTCTCGCGCCCACAATATGGACGTTGACGTTCTACTTGTCGAAGCCACATTGGATTTTCAACGGACTACTAGTGCATATTTCTTTTATTTAATTGTCCATGATTAGTAAAAGTCGATTCATCAGTAAATAACATCTTATTGAAAAAAAATTCATCGACTTCCAACTGTTGCAGCACCCATTGACAAAATACCAACTGATTAACATAAACATTCCCATGAATATTTTGGCTGTATATGCAAGTATGAATTCAGAAATGACAGAGAGGGCAAGAGAATTATTTAAATATCGTCTTCAAAAATGTATTGAAATCCGAGGGCATAATTTTGAGCATCTCCTTAAATAAATTTGTTAGAATAAAATATAAAATATCTCGTAAACAATTGTTTTTTCTCTACTTTGAGACTTTTATATACAAAATAATTAGAGGAATCATGTTATCTAAAAAAATTTCATAATTCCATTTAAAAAAGTGGAGGTGACCTTCATATCTTTTTAGCGCCTCCACTTAGAAAAAAAATAACGTGACCAAAACTTGTCACCCTCGACACCGTTCCATTTTCATTTGAAACATTTTTTCATATTATCAAAAATAAACGAAATATTCAACAAATAAAATAGAGATATTAAATTACGGTATTAGAACAAGCCAAACAAATTAAATAATGACAATTTTAAATAATCACAATTTTTATTAAAATATTCTATATTTAACTGAGAAACGTTTCAACTTTTACAAAAGTCCTCTTCAGTCTCCTTTATAAATAATATATGACAAAATAAACGAAGTACGGTTACTCTTTCAAACTATAGTCCATCAAGTCAGCAAGTAAAATGAATATTGTTTCTCAATCCGAACAAAGAAAATTATCCGCATCGTAATTCTAAATCCATATTATTATAAATTAGGAAACAGTTCAAAAAATTATATATTAAAATGAATCCATTTAACTTACGGCAAATCAGATGCTATGAATAATTCTCATCCTTCAAGTGAAACAATGTACAAGTGTAAAAAGGTCTATATCGAACGACAGTTGTCACAAGAATAAAAGAAAACAAACTTATATGTTTGACATATCGTATAATGTATATGTATTATTCTGAGGGTAATGACCTAAGCAAATGATCATAAGTTTTGTCTAATTTTTCCGTATCTTTTTGCGCGTTAATTCCGTTTTTTTGTTCTTTGATGAATAACATCTCCGAAATCAATCTTTTATTATAATGAGATTCAACATCCATAATACGTATATTATTCCAATCAAAAGTATGTCCAAATCTATTACAATGTTCTGATAGAACTGAGGGTCTTGCTGGATTTCTTTCAATATTATATTTATGTTCTTTTATTCTCGTAATCAATTTCCTTTTCGTTTGTCCTACATATGACGCATCGCAATGATTACAGTCTACTTTGTAAACTACATTATTTTTTTGTATCTTTTCAGTACTATCCTTATGAACTTTAATAATTTTATTAAGTTTATTGATACTTCTGATTCCTATGGTAAATACATCTTTGTTTAAACTACTAGTAATAGAATTCGTAACTTTTTGAATATAATATTCAAGATGATCAATTTAAGTGCACTATCCTATGTGCGTGCGTGCGTGTAATACATATATACAAGTGTTCTATTTTAAATAAGATTTCTCAAAAACTATAGTAAATACGGTAAAATGTTTCAAACAAAAGTTGTATGGTTCAGAAGGGGGCCAAAAAGGTACCATTGATTTGACCTTTAGTGGTCACCTTGTTAAGATCAGATTAAGGTCACATCAATTTTTTTAAATGAAACACAATATTTTTGATTCCAGTATTTAATAGCTGAAAGTATGAGCTTTTAGCAACAGCATTTTGTCATATTTACCACAGTTTTCGAAAAATCTTAATGCATTATTTAAAATGAAACACCCTGTATTACATACGCGCGCGGACACAGAGGGACGGGGTTGTGTGAGGGGAGAGAGGAGGATATGTATTCTATAAATTATTGCTAGAATATAATTTACAGAATAATACATATGTATATAATTTACTATATGATACATTAAACTTGTCGCTAAATGCCAACTAAACACTTTCCGAAAATTTTGGTTGAACATTCGTTAATAAATGCTAATAGCTATTGTATCCTATTTTGTCAAATATGATAAGCCATCTATTCTATATATTTATAATTATTTAAAAGATGAATTTTATCCGTATTTTATCGTTCACTAGGATTGGTTTTACGACAGGTAGGATGCTGATATTTAACTCCTATAGAAGAGGAATTGTGGGTTCTCTTTATTTTTTATTTTATTAGTATAGAATGGCATTTTTTTAATTAAACGCGAGGAATTGCAAAACTTTTGATATTTAAAAGCGCATAAATGTAATTATAGAATTTTTTAAATTAAATTTATTATGCGAGAGAAGTGAGAAAATTGAATGGAAAACTAAATTATTTATGTTAAGCAAAAACTCTTATCCTCTTATTGCGGCTATTGGATTATGATATTATAAGTGAAAAATCTTATAATCTTTCTTTGACTACACACACATATTGAAATAAATTAATTTTTTGCATATCTTATTTTATATTGAATACCATAAATGTAAATATATAATATATATATATACTCGCATGCAAAAAAAACGGCACACTGAAAAATTAGGAAAAATTTACCAAATTTCAAATGATCATAACTTGGTAAATAATAAAGATAAAAATATGTTTAAAAAAGGAAAATAAAGCTTGAAGTGTCCACTTTAAGAATATTTGAACGGCAATTATAAGCGGTAATTTTTTCAAAATGGCGAATTACAAAATGAGAAGATGTAAAATTTGTAATCAAAGGTGCGAGTTTGCGACGATCCACGGCGTGAATCAGGTATCGCAGCTCAATGGGACAAAATGCACATGAAAATATGGACTTTTATCTTTAAAATGCTTTTTTACGGAGTTTGATACGATCATTTTTCTCTGAGTTATTCCAAATTTAAGGTATCGCTGTCATTAGCACAAATTATGGCTGTAACTCATGTCAATATGAACTGCATCGAGTTTGACAGGTCGGAATTGAATTTCAATTTGTGT